>NW_013952832.1:380030-382828 GCF_001266775.1 Austrofundulus limnaeus
GGTACACACCGGGTACACATCTGGTAATTATGGATAATGTACCTGATACACACCTGGTACACATCTGGTAATTATGGATAATGTACCTGATACACATCTGGTAATTATGGATAATGTACCTGATACACACCTGGTATTTATGGATAATGTACCTGATACACACCTGGCACACACCTGGTATTTATGGATAATGTATCTGGTACACACCGGGTACACATCTGGTAATTATGGATAATGTACCTGATACACACCTGGTACACATCTGGTACTTGTGGACAATGTACCTGATACACACCTGATACACATCTGGTACATTATATTGGGTACATAGTGGGTTAGTTTGTGGTACTTGTAGTACTGTATCCCAGACTGTATCATATGTTGCTGTGATTAGAGCTGCCCTTCTCTCAACTTTAAATAAATGATTATTTTCTAACATTTTAAACCAGTTGCAGAGTCTTTTTAAAAACGTTGTACAGTTTGTTGATGTGTGTTTGTTGTGTTTTGACTGTAAAATGTTTTCTCTCAGCTCACAGAGCGGCTGACTAGTTTAGCTGAGGAGAGTCACAACATCCAGATGAAGAAACTCAAAGACATCTGTGACAAGTAAGTACCTCCTGTACTTTTACACAGGTTCAAATTATAACCAGAACAAGAACAGAGATACTCGGATACTTCTGTTCTTTCACCTTGTTTTTACTCTGCACACAGACAGCTGTGTTTGCTCTGTGTGCAGAGGAAGAGAGGAGTGCAAAGTCAAACCCCAAACCAGAAATGATCAAACTGTAATAATTACAAAAGCTGCACTGCTCAAAATAAATGACATCATTTAGAAGAAAACACATTTTCATGATAATAAACTCAAACAGCTGATCTGGGACCTGTTAGCATTTCATCTGTGTCCAGATCCAGACTTCAGTCGGCCTTTTGGGAACACTTATTTGATAAAATTCACTCAGAAATCTGCATATTATGAAGCAAGACTCCTGTCAGAAATGTCAGTATTTTTTTTCAATAAACTGCATCATCATGCCTCTTCTTGCTGCTGCAGGGAGAAGAAGGAACTGAAGAGGCAGATGGATCGAAGGAGAACTGAGAAGATCAACCAAGCAAAGACTAAAGAGAAACACCTGGCAGAGGAGTAAGAGCAGTGAAAACAAAGACCGACAGTTGTTTTCAGACACCTGCTGTAACTTCTGTAACTAGGATGTCTGCTTCTCCGTGTCTCAGGGAGAAAATCGAGATCAATAAGTCCTACGTCAACGAAGTGGTCCAGAACATAAAGCGGGTGAGAGGCAGAGGAGGAGTCTGGATGAAAGCAGTTTTAGTGTTTTTGTTGTTTAAAGTGTTTGTCTTCAGCTGGAGGAGACTCAGGCGAAGCGTCACGATCAGATGGTGGAGCAGCACAATGACCTCCTGCAGGAGATACAGGAGCAGAAACCAAAGGTGAGAACTGTCCACATGGTGACAGCAGCACGTTCTCTTCCCTGACGTTAAGTGTTGAAGTGATGCAGTGTCAGTTTGATCAGGTCACAGTCCAAATCTGTTTTTTTCTCTCAGTGGAAATGAATTTTACAGTAATAAAGACTAAAAACACGAGATCTGACAGCTTGTAGGATCAGTGTGTTAGTTTGTTTACAGTGTCCTGTTATTGGGTTTATTTAGATTTTATGATCCTGTGTTCATGTGTGCCACCACTCCTTCACTCTCACCTTTTATTCAGTCAGGTGTCTCCTCCTATCAGCAGCATCCTTATTGGCCGTTTTTCCTAAATGCTCCAGAATCTCTCTGCATGAAACTCCCCTCAAAACGACAGAAAGAAGGAGCTACTGTGGTCATCTATGTCCAGCTGCCATCATGAGCTCAGACACCTTCCAGAGTGGTTAGACGTGCTGAAGTGCCCAGTACATCCAGAGAAATAATCCTCCCAATTCTTCAAGAACAAGATGCAATAACAAGATAAGAGCAGATAAAAGAATCAACTCTTCTGACACATTTAACAGCCTGATGGCAACAGGAACAAAACGGGTTAAAAACATCTGGATTCACAGTCCTGAGAGGCCAGAACTCACAGAGCAGAGGATGAGACCGGTCCTGGTTACCTGCCTGGACCTCATCTCTCCCATCAGCTCACTGGAACACTTCACTGCTTCAAACAGCTCTTGTTTTTATAAGAAAGGTTGCAGAACCAGGACACTAATCAGGAAGATGAAACCGATTCAAAGATCAGTAAAACCAGGTCAGTAGAGTTTTGTCCAAATAAAAGGAAAATAAAACAAATGATGGTTCCGTGTTTTCTCCACAGTTTCACATTTTGCTCCAAAAGTCAATAAGCTTCAACATGTAATCAAAAGAAAAAGATCACAAATCAATGACCGTTGGTACCTGTCCCTAACTTAAAACAAAAAGAAAACCTGTCGTTTGATCATACAACAAAACAACCTGTAAGACTGTATAAATTAGCTTTTTAGCTTTAGCGTTAGCCCCGATGCTATCACCATACATATGTATTAGCTCAGCGCTACACATTCACCTCACTGAGGTCCTCCATCCACATGACAGAGAGGGGAACGCAAAAATGACTCAGTCTGCAACTGAAAATATGGATGGAGGACCTCAGTTTAGCCTGTTTGATGCGCTAGCGCCGAGCTAATACATATAAGGCAATATAGCTAATTTCCCTCTGGGATCAATAAAGTATTTTTGAATTTGAATTGAATATAGTTTGAGGGCTAGCGTGAAGGCTAACAGGCTAAGCTGAGGTTCTTCTTCCATGAAGCAGCTCTGTTGTCCTCCAT
>NW_013952832.1:382956-384206 GCF_001266775.1 Austrofundulus limnaeus
ATGACCTAGTTTATGTCATCATTTACCCAGAATACTTTGCGTGTTAATAAAATGGCTCCGTCCATGTTAAAATATATTTTAAAAAATGTACAAAACTAAACAGCCTACAGTAATTTTACAGTCTTTATTTTACAGTTAAAATAAATGTTTATCAAATAAAGTTTAATGTCACAACTAACCGTGGAACCCTTTAAAAGATAAAACGATCTAGAATACAAAAGGTGCCACAAACCAAAGGTTTGGTACTGTATCAGTCAGAGACGTTCAATTAAACTGAAATAATCATAAATAATCAGGACCTCTGTACAATCTTAGACAGGGGCATGTCTGTCAACTGATCACCTGATGGTGAGTTGGATCCTGCAGGGGAGGCTGCTGGACAGACCTGATCATCTCAAACATATAGTGAGGGTAATACTGGAAATGTTTGATGGAATCCCCTGTCCATGTGATCTTCAACTCTCACCTCCAGAAGACTTTTTGTCCCGGTGGAGGTCGAGGACATGGAATCTGAATGGGTCATGTTCAGGTCCTACATGGCAGATGCAGCTTCCAGGAGCTGTGGCCTGAAGGTCGTCGGTGCCTGTTGCAGTGGCAACCAAAGCAAACCTGTGATGGAGGCTGTCAGGCTGAAAAAGCAGGCCTTCTGGACTTGGCTGTCCCGGAGGACTCCTGAAGCAGCTGACAGGTACAGGGTGGCAAACAGTGTCTTTGCTTCGCTGATTACAGATGCAAAAACTCAGACATGGAAGGAATTCAGGGCAGCCATGGAGAAGGACTTCACTTGGCCTCCAGGAAGTTCTGGCAAACCATTTGGCAACTCAGAAAAGGAAAACGTTCCCCATCCCAGACTGTACTTGGTTTGGGTGAGGAACTGCTGATCTGAGCTGAGGATATTGTTGGGCGGTAAAGAATCACTTCAAAAATCTCCTGAAACCACCCTCCATGTCCACCTTGGAGGAGGCCCAGTATGAATTTGAGAAAATACAAAATTGGTTTAAGCTAAACAAATTGTCATTAAATTTGGATAAAACAAATTACATGATATTTACTAAGAGGAAGACAACTGTTGATTTTTCATTTAAAGTAGATGGTATTGAGATCTGTAAAGTCAGTGAGGTGAAATTTCTGGGTGTCATCATTGATGACAAGCTGACATGGAGACCTCACATTCAGCGGGTAAAATAAGTATTGAACACGTCACCATTTTTCTCAGTAAATATATCACTAGAGGTGCTAATGACATGAAA
>NW_013952832.1:386621-388796 GCF_001266775.1 Austrofundulus limnaeus
GGAACCAGAGCAGGAGGGCCCACAGGAACCAGAGCAGGAGGGCCCACATCAGAGGGATGGGGAGGGTGGGCTTCAGAAACCCCTGGTGCCACCAGCTCCAAAGGGCACCCCGAAGCGACGAGTACCCTAAGGCCAGCCAACTCACCCTTCATCCCCTCCAGGAGCCCCAGGGTTTTTGAGAGGGGAGAAGCCAGCAGGGCACAAGCTGTGGGTGGGGAGGAGAAAAACCGCCTGCCGGGTTCAGTTGGTGGTCTGACCACTCTCTGGACACCAATCTAAGCGCAATCAGACCCAGGGCCACCACATGAAAAAATATTTTCCATAACCCTCCTGGTACTGGCAACAACAAAAAAAAAACTCACCTCAGTCTGCTGGGGTTCAGGTGTGGTCAGATCCTTCTGATAAGAATTGGCTTGGTTGGTTTGAACCCCAAGATGCAGGACCGAGTGAGTGTGGCAAAAAGGTGATTTAATCAAAACAAAAACAAAAGTGCTGGCGTGGCAGCATACAATAACAAAGGGTATGGGCAAGAACAAGAACAAGAACAAGAACAAGAACAAGAACAAGAATATCCAACAGGGAACATCAAACTGCGAACAAAGAATACGAGAACAGCAAACAAGGATCTGACACCAGACAGACAAGACAGGACTTAAATACACTGACAACTAATGGATGAACTGAAAACACCTGGTGAGAAATACGAGGGTGAAAAATCAGACTAATAAGGGGCAGCTGGGCTGAGACACACTGGGGAACATAGAAACACWAGGAAAACCAAGGTGAAAACTGACAAATCATGACACTGCTTGTGTTGTACAATTCAATACTTGTTCCAAATTTCATTTGCTGTGTTGAAGTCTGGGGTAAAGCTTGCAGAATTTTATTGTTTATGTACAAGGCTCACAGAAACATATTATCTTCCAACATTCAGGTAAACTTTGTTAAGAGAGACAGTCGTTATTATCTTAAGGGGATGGAAATGTTTGTGAAGCCATATTTTCATACTTGCTTGAAAGAAAAATGTAGTTTAATCCAGGGTGTAGGATTATGGAATGGTCTGGAGGATGATCTTAAAAATGCCAGATCTATGTATATATTTAAAAGACAGATAAAACCTAGTTTTCTGAATAAATATGAAAAGCAAAATGTGAAGCTATTTGATTTGTTGTTTGAGTTGATGTTTTTATGTTGTTGTTGTTGTTGTTGTTTTGTTTGTTTTTTGTTTTTAAGAAACAAAACTCTTCACATCCTGACTCCACCTTAAGACTGTTAAAGGGCCAGGCTAATTCTATACGGAGTCAAGATGTCAGACATTATTCCTCACCCTAATGTATAATCACGGTTTTTATGTGTTGTTTTAAATCAGACATGTATCTAACTAAAAGCCTCCTGAGTGTGTGGAATCCTGGTCAAGAGTCCCACATCCCAGTCTGCACATAAAATCATCAATTCAATCAGAGATAACCACATTTTATGAATATATTACTGTTCACCTAATAGAAGACCGTACAATGTGTAGTGTCTTTAAAAGTCAGTAGTAAACAACTCCAATAAATTTCTTCAATTCCCCCTTTTCACATGACAACTAGTCATGTGAACATTAAGGAAATTTATAATCAAAAACCCTGTATGTTCGCATTAAGCACTATGTGGCTGCAGTTATCATGGAAATTGACTAACATCCCATCCCTGCTATTAATGGAACTGACAAAGAAGAAATCATGAATATTGTAAAAAGTCTTGCAGAAAAAGATCAAAAGATTGTGTGGACATGGACATGATGTTTGTTAAGGAAATAATGACTTATGTTCTTGAACCTTTTACATACAGTATACTATCTGTAATTTATCATTTTCAACTGGTATATTTCCAGACAACATGAAAGTAGCCAAAGTAATTCCTCTCTTTAAGTATGGTGAGAAATGTTTGTTCAATAATTACAGACCAATATCTTTGTTGCCACAGTTTTCAAAGATTTTAGAGAAGTTATTTGTGACAAGATTAAATCAATTTATCAATAAACAAAATATTTCAAGTAACAGTCAGTATGGGTTTAGACTGAGCAAATAACTCCACATCAGTTTATTTATTTTTATGTTATTTAGTATTGTTTTGTAAATAATGTTTCTTTTGAATATATTCTGGGTCAAAAAGGGGCAGACAAAATAAGAT
>NW_013952832.1:389003-392289 GCF_001266775.1 Austrofundulus limnaeus
TATAATATTTTTTTGATGAAATGAATACATTTTTGAATTGAATTGAAGACTCAGGGGAAGACGGGTCCATTACCATGGCAGAGGTCAAGGAGGTAGTCAAAGTGTCATATCTGTGTTTATTTTCCTTAGTTTTCTAGTGTTTTGGTGTTTCCCTGTGTTTCTCTGCCCTGCAGCCCCGCCCTTGCTCACCTGTTTCCTCTTGTGTCTCCCCAGGTGTTTCCCATTGTCCCTTAATTTGTTTGCTTTATATTCTGAGTCTTGTCTTCTGTCTTTGTCGGATCATTGTTCAGTCTGCCCTGATTGTGTCCTGCCTCCGTGTTACCTGTAACCTGGACTTACATGAGAGTTTTTGTGCTGTACTGCCGGCCTTTTGAGTTAAATTAAAGACCTTGTTTTCCATTTTTGAACCTGCCTGCGCCCTGGGTTTTTTGCCTGCTAAAAACCTGATACAAAAAGGGCTCCTGGGTGGCAGAGCGCCAGGGGTGGAGGAGATTCATCCTGAGATTCTGAAGGCTCTGGATGCTGTGGGGCTGTCATGGTTGACACGTCTTTTCAACATTGTATGGAGGACTGGGACAACTCCTGTGGAGTGGCAGACCAGGGTGGTGGTTCCCATTTTTAAAAATGTGGACCAGAGAGTGTGTTCTAAGTATCGTGGGATCACACTTCTCACCCTCCTGGGAAACTTTACTCCAGAGTGTTGGAAGGGAAGCTCTGATCCATTGTCGAACCTCAGATTCAAGAGGAGCGGTGTGGCTTCAGTCCTGGTCCTGGAACAGTGGACCAGATCTTTACCCTTGAAGAGTTGCTAAGAGGGTTATGGTAGTGTTTTGTGACCGTGTTCCACGAGGCATTCTGTGGGGGGTGCTGTGGGAATATGGGGGATCTGGGTTGTTATTAAGGGTGATCCAGACCCTGTAGAACCAAAGCAGGAGCTGTGGTGAATTCTTGGCACAAAGTCAAGCTTGTTCTCAATGCAGGTTGGACTCTGCCAGGACTGTTTGAGGCCATGATTATCAACTAGTAAAGAGTGGAATGCACATGTAGTTACACAGAAAAACATCGCATTTAGACAAATAAAAACAAAAACTGAAAGAGACAGGACATTATTTGTACTTCCTCTCTGTAAATGCACGCAAATAATGTCCTGTCTCTTTCATGCATGCTCTAAATTTAGACATGCTCTAAATTTAATAAATGCATGCTCTAAATTTATGCTAAAATGGATGAAAGTTGAACTGAGATCCTGTTAGAAGCTGAGAAATATTTGTTGGTGGTCCTACCTGACAACACTTGGCTGTAAGCAGGAAGTAATGTCTGCTCTGCTCTGTGTGGATTGTTCTGCAGTTGCAGGCAGCCGTGGACTCCGAGTTCCAGGAGAGGTTTCAGCGTTTGCCTGGAGAGATTCACGACTTCCTGCAGGACAGGAAGATGGAGGGCAGAGCTCGCAGCAAGTCCAGACCCACGAGTCAGCAGGAAACTCTGTCCGAGGAGGACTGAGGGGAAAAAATGCTCCGAGATGTGTGACTGTGAGGAGAAAACATCCAGATCACACAGACTGTTACTCACCGTTCAATGAAAAATACTTTACAGTTTTTATCTCATTTAAGCATGAACTTTGTTATTCTTGGACGTCCAGTCAGAATCTAGCTGTGGCAGCCAGCTTTAAATGGGTCCATGCCACAAGTTATTCAAATATAAATGCATCTAGAGTTTTAAATATGTTCACTGGTTGAAGAGATATTCTGTTATGAAATGCTTACAAACATTATCAACCAGTAAATATACAGCGCCACTTCTAATGAAGCTGGGCTGTTGTGTTAAACATAAATCAAAAGAGAATATGGTCATCTGTAAATCCTTTTCAACTTATAACCAACTGAATCCACTACCAGATATTTATTGTTCAAACTGATAAACTTTATTGTTTTTTAATTTTCACTCATTTTGAATTTGCTGCAACACGCAACAACAGACTGAAAGTTGAGGAACGCTCAACAAACAGCTGTCTGGAGTAGTTAGTACCTTTTTAAAGATGGCCGCCACAGCTGGTTGACTTTAGCAAACATCATAAACACTTTTACAGATATGTGGTGTGGTAGAAGCTGAGAGTGATTTACAGCACATCCTCTGAGCTCAGCTGTAGTAAAACAAAGAGGAAACGCTGCAGATGATATGCAAACCTCCAAGGAATGCTATTTTTTAACAAGTCTTTCTTTCTGTGCTCTCATTCATCCAAAGTGGTAACTTAGAGTTCAGTTCTTAAAAACCTAAATATTAAATATTGACAAACCTGCAGTTTGAATCTGAAAGAGAAGGTTTGCAGCTGAACTTTGAAGCACTTTTTATGTGTCTGTTTGTGGGATTTTTGGGTTCCTGTGGGAGGTTTGGGTTCCTGTGGGAGGTTTGGGTTCCTGTGGGATGTTTGGGTTCCTGTGGGATGTTTGAGTTCCTGTGGGAGGTTTGGGTTCCTGTGGGAGGTTTGAGTTCCTGTGGGAGGTTTGGGTTCCCGTGAGATGTTTGGGTTCCCGTGGGATGTTTGGGTTCCCATGGGATGTTTGGGTTCCTGTGAGATGTTTGGGTTCCTGTGGGATGTTTGGGTTCCTGTGAGATGCTTGTGTTCCTGTGGGATGTTTGGGTTCCTGTGGGATGTTTGGGTTCCAGTGGGATTTTGGGTTCCTGAGGGAGGGGGTGACTGTGGGATGTTTGGGTTCCAGTGGGATGTTTGGGTTCCTGTGGGATGTTTGGGTTCCAGTGGGATGTTTGGGTTCCTGTGGGATGTTTGGGTTCCTGTGAGATGTTTGGGTTCCTGTGAGATGTTGGGTTCCTGAGGGAGGGGGTGACTGTGGGATGTTTGGGTTCCTGTGAGATGTTTGGGTTCCTGTGGGATGTTTGGGTTCCCGTGGGATGTTTGGGTTCCTGTGGGATGTTTGGGTTCCTGTGAGATGTTTGTGTTCCTGTGGGATGTTTGGGTTCCTGTGGGATGTTTGGGTTCCTGTGAGATGTTTGGGTTCCTGTGAGATGTTTGGGTTCCAGTGGGATGTTTGGGTTCCTGTGGGAGGGGGTGACTGTGGGAGGTTTGGGTTCCTGTGAGATGTTTGGGTTCCTGAGGGAGGGGGTGACTGTGGGATGTTTGGGTTCCCGTGGGATGTTTGGGTTCCCGTGGGATGTTTGGGTTCCTGTGAGATGTTTGGGTTCCTGTGAGATGTTTGGGTTCCTGAGGGAGGGGGTGACTGTGGGATGTTTGGGTTCCTGTGGGATGTTTGTGTTCCCATGTGTGTGTGTG
>NW_013952832.1:392299-395313 GCF_001266775.1 Austrofundulus limnaeus
GGGGGGGGGTGTAACTGTTAATTAAAGCTGTTTCTGGACTTGTGCGGCGTTGAAGTGGACATAGACAGAGCTGCATTTGATTCCATCTTCCCTCCTTCAGGAGTGTCAGCTTGCTGCCCTGCATGAAACTCACACATAATCAGCATTTATTCATTTTATTATTCGGTGGGATTTTGTGATTTTAACTAACTTTTTCAGGTTTAAAAATTTCTTTTTGTTGTGAAAAATGTCGAACGAGTAGAGCTTGTTTTTTTTTTTTTGTACTGTGATTCTCCAGGTCCCATGGTTTTTGTGTCCTATGGATTTCAAACTAAAGCTGAGCTGCGAGTCACAACCTGTTTTTTTAACACTGGACGCCCTTCTGGAGGAGAACTTGTTGTTGAACGCAGCGCTACTTTAGCTGATATACTGAGCATGCTCTCCTGCCTGGGATTCCTCCTCCTCTTGGTTTCTACTTGTTTTTATTGAATGCTGTCTGAAGACAAGTTACACTTATTAAAATCATTGATTAAAGGTTGAGTCGTTTGATGATTACCCTTCAGAGATGCACAGAGGCTTGGGACAGTCCTAACTGACCTTGTGTTGGTTTGTACTGTTGGCTCAGGACAGGTGCCCATCTGCCTCGACTGGCTGGGTTTGAGGGGACAAGAAAGAGACACAGATAAACACAGGACACAGGACTGGTTCAGGACCAGAGGTTGAGCCAGACATTTTTCCCAGGACTGGCCAGACAGGGACCACTACTCACACAGGGGTGGCCAGGAAAATTATATCATTTTTTACTTGAAAGTTTCTGCAGAACTTTGGTCATTTCCTTATGCCCTTATACAGGCAGTGACTTTATGAGCATGGGTGTGATAACCATTTTAAAAGTGGGGCGACACACTAAAATTTTGAATGAAATAAATGCCATTTCCTGCATTCTGGTGTATTTTACCAGGTTGTTTAACATACTTTTACCTACATAAATAAGCACTTGATTAAATAATTATTTCAGAGACAGATTCTTCATTAAACTAGTTTCATTATGCTGTTTTTAACTCAGTGCTACAGCTGAGATAAGGTTAACTAATGTGACACAATTTATCATATCCAATGATTTTAGGGGTGGCTTTTACTTTTATATTGTTTATTGGTTTATTTTTAATTTTAACACCTTGTTAAAAATAAGCAATGTTTGTTACACTTTGCCTGTTCAGATCTAACACCAGTTAATAATAATGACGTGAATGTTTGAGTGAGTATTACAAACCCATCCAGACACAGCTGTGGTATGATTAGCTTTTTTAATGTGCCTCTGATAGGCAACAGCTGAGCCGTGACCAGAACCCGGAAAACACATCCAGAAACAAAACTCTTCACATCCTGACTCCGCCTTAAGACATATGTTAAAGGGCCAGGCTATTTCTATACGGAGTCAAGATGTCAGACATTATTCCTCACCCTAATGTATAATCACGGTTTTTATATGTGTTGTTTTAAATCAGACATGTATCTAACTAAAAGCCTCCTGAGTGTGTGGAACCCTGGTCAAGAGTCCCACATCCCAGTCTGCACATAAAATCATCAATTCAATGAGAGACAACCACGTTATATAAATATATTACAGTTCACCAAATAGAAGACCATACAATGTGTAGTGTCTTTAAAAGTCAGTAGTAAACAACTCCAATAAATTTCTTCAATTCCCCCTTTTCACATGACAACCAGTCATGTGAACATTAAGGAAATTTATAATCAAAAACCCTGTATGTTCGCATTAAGCACTGTGTGGCTGCAGTTATCATGGAAATTGACTAACATCCCATCCCTGCTATTAATGGAACTGACAAAGAAGAAATCATGAATATTGTAAAAAGTCTTGCAGAAAAAGATCAAAAGATTGTGTGGACATGGACATGATGTTTGTTAAGGAAATAATGACTTATGTTCTTGAACCTTTTACATACAGTATACTATCTGTAATTTATCATTTTCAACTGGTATATTTCCAGACAACATGAAAGTAGCCAAAGTAATTCCTCTCTTTAAGTATGGTGAGAAATGTTTGTTCAATAATTACAGACCAATATCTTTGTTGCCACAGTTTTRAAAGATTTTAGAGAAGTTATTTGTGACAAGATTAAATCAATTTATCGATAAATAAAAAATATTTTAAGTAACAGTCAGTATGGGTTTAGAGTGAGCAAATAACTCCACATCAATGGCTCTCATGGATTTTGTAGAGCAAATAACAACTGCTGTTGATTAAAAACAGTACTGTGCTAGTATTTATGTTGATTTGAAAAAAGCTTTTTGACACCATTGACCACACCATTCTACTTGAAGTATTGAACAAATATGATATTAGAGGATCAGCATTATAGTGGCTGTCTAGTTATTTAAAGGACAGAAAATGTTTTGTACAAATAAATGATGTAAGATCTAAATTGGGTAATATCACATGTGGAGTGCCTCAAGGTTCTGTTCTTGGGCCAAAGTTGTTCATTTTACATGTGAATGATTTAGTAAATGTGTCAGGGTTGTTCAAACGTGTTTTATTTGCAAATGACACTACATTTTTTTGTTTTGCTAAAAATATAGAACGGATGTTAGTAATGATGCAAACAGAATTAGCTAAAATACAAACCTGTTTTATACTTAATAAATTATCATTAAATTTAGATAAAACGAATTATATGATATTCAGTAAAAGAAAGACTACTGTTGATGTTCCATTTAGTTTTGATGGTGTCAAGATCTGTAGAGTAAGTGAGGTGAAATTTCTGGGTGTCATCATTGACGAGGGTCTGAAATGGAGACCTCACATAAATCATTTAAGAACAAAAATAGCCAAATCCATTGCGGGATTGTACAAAGTAAAGGACTTATTTAATGATAAAGCACTCTTTATGTTGTATAATGCAATAATTGTTCCACACTTAAAGGAGACATTTCATGCTAAATGCACCTTTTTTTGCATTTATAAACTATTTTTTGTGCAATTATAGTGTCTAGGAGTGTAGAAAACTTTA
>NW_013952832.1:396313-397817 GCF_001266775.1 Austrofundulus limnaeus
TTTGTTTTAAATTAAGACTTGTGTAACATTTGTTATCATTCTTATTTTTACCATGTTAATGGAGGGAGGAAGAAAAAATAGTAACGGCTTCAAGAACAGGCCAAAAAATATCGGCTGCAGTGTTGTTTTAGTCACTCTGTATTTATGTTTTTTTTTGTTATGTTAGATGGGTTATAATGGTGCAACTTCAAACTAACATGTAAAATTCTTTTATGCTATTTTAACCAGACTGTACCTGGCTGCAATGCATTTCAATGAAAATGCACATCTGCAGGKWACTACCTCATCTGGAGAGCCCATGTAGATTATTCTTTCCCAAGTTCAAGAAGGGAGAAGGCACAGCAAAGCCTATCAGAACTCCTGAAACCCTAAGTAAGTCTTACCACATTAGTCACTTTCAGTATGCCAACTTGATTTCAGTAAATCAAAATTATTCATACTTTAATTATGTCTCCCTTATTCAAAGTCGTGTCACAAGGGCATGTGACGTGAAAGTGTTGAATGAGAAACTTTTCCTCACAATGTTGAACAAAAATTACAAAAATAAGTGACACTTTACTGTTTCTACTATGCAAAGAATGTACATTTTAATGTTGTTGATGTTTTCCAGACTGCGCTGTGGATTCATCTCCAGTTGTCACAGACAAGGCCAGCATCTCCACACCACCTCCTGATGCATGCGTCTTCACTACACATCCTGATGCCACATCTTCACACCACCCTCTGCACCACATCTGAACTCAGTCCACACCCAGTGGGAGGACCCTTCTCAACAGGATCACACATACTTGCACACATCTCGCAGAAAGGACATGCAGGATAAGATGACTCAGTGTGATGAGGTTGCATATTTGTGACCCATCATATCAAAATGAGGATTAAGTCAAATTTGGTCAAAATGACCTAATTACATTTTCAGATTCTTGGCTTTAAAAGCTACATTTTGATACCTGGATCATTCTGATATCATAATTAAATCCATGTATATGACTAAATTTGTCTTGTTGGTCACAATAATACAAAAATATTTGGTCTGAATCCTAATTTGATGTCATTTTAATTAGGAATTTTTGATGTCTTTTTTAAAGAGGAAACCTCAAATTATATTTGAATATTGAGATTTCCCAGCTAAAAAAAAAACAACACTTTACTAGCTCACAGGGAAAATCTCAAAAATTTGTCGTTTTTCCTCAATATCTGTTTTTTTTGTTGCTACTGTTCAAAATAGTGCTTCAAAATTTTGTTTTATGATTATATTTCAGACAATTCATTCAACTGATATATTGATAAGACTTTTATTCATTATATTTTGACAAAATGCAATTTTTGTTAACATTTTAGTCAAAACACTATATTTTATATTTACCTAATTTCCCTCTGGGATCAATAAAGTATATTTGAATTGAATTGAATTGAATTGCCTATTTCTCCATACACCACTTTTGGACTTAATCCTCGTTTCGATGTGATGGGTCGCATTTCATTCTATAAAAAAATTCAGGAT
>NW_013952832.1:398817-417914 GCF_001266775.1 Austrofundulus limnaeus
TAACTAATATGTCCAATCTAGCCATAAAACTATTTCAGATAACTGGAACGTAAGTGTGGTGAAGCCAAATAAATGTAATATTGGCCTGCCATAAAGTGAGCTTCTGCCTGTTAAACTTATCTGCTGCACTCAGAGCAGAAGCCACTGTTACATTAGCAAGATAGATTTAGTTTGATGAGTTTGGGAGAACTTTGAAAAATATTTATTAAATAGTTGAAGTGAAGAAACGAGTCACAGCGCCACAAGTTTGCCGGCCTGCACTCTATGTGTGTTTCTAACTACATGACAACAATATAAACACTGTACAGTTTACAAACTGGACTGAGGTTCTTTGATCATTTTTAGGCTCATCTGTTTTCTTGTCTGAGGTTAAATGATCAATAAATTCAGGTTCGTTCCTAAATATTCAGAGTTTCATTCACTATTCAGGGTTCATTCCATATGTTCAGAGTTTCAGTCAATATACTGTATTCAGGGTTCATTCAATGTATTCAGAGTTCTGACTATATATAATTTCCTAAATGGCATGCCATATTTCTATATGTGTATCTGTATCTGAAGTCATTAGAATATACAGAAAAAATATATAAATATATAACTTCATTCCCATGTATGAAAACTCACCACAGGCAAGCTTGGCACTCAGTGTACTCTCACAGAAAATAAGAGTCATTCACCGAGCCAGGCCTTTTGACTTCCACGTTGCTGATGATGTGAGCTGCATCACATATGATCTTCACAGTACAAACATACAGTAAGTCAATTACAATGTTAGTCAGATTTGGTTTGCTTCACTTTATTCAGGCCTACCTGTACATTGATGCTGTGGAAGGATTTCCTATTCACACTGCTGGGCACAGTTCCCCTAAAGCACTAAAGCATTAATAGAGGACCTAATTTCCTGATTAGTGATTTAGGTCTTTTGCTAATTTTAAATTTTGTTAGTAGATTACCACTTGCTAAATTTATAGTCTAAATTTAAAAGCACTAACAGGTCTTTAAATGTTATTGATCGACGTTAATATTAACAGCTGATGATGAAAGCTGTCACACATTTTGTTCAAATGTGTCACTTATACACTAGGTGACAACATATGAACCCAAATACAGCTGTGGAATGTCAATCATAAGTCTTAAGAGAGCAACATGGCAACATGTGACTCATGTTCTCTGTTGAAGAATGTTTTTAATAGTAATAGTAATAATAATAATAATTGTTAATGTGGTCCAAGAATGAAGGTACTCTGTGAGATGGTCAGCTGAGTTTTACTGCAACAACAGGAAACACAGAGAACAACCTGCCCTGTCTCTCTGCCTCTGCCTCTCTCTGTCACTGTCTATGTCACTCACGCGAGAGGCCTCATGTATTAACAAACACCATTATATCATCTTAGCAAGATTTGATACAAGGTCAAGGGAAAACACAAAGATAAACACAAGTGATATCTAATTATTGTTGTTAGCAATTCTTGTTCTGACTTTAATCATGCTATCTGCAGATGAACAGCATGTCATGAATTACTGGCTTAAACCTAAAAGTATTAGTTCCACCACAACTCCCCTCCTCTTGATTAGTCACTAATCAATTAAATGATCAATAAAACAAAAAATAATAATTCTTTAATGTATTTTTAAAAAAATATGTCAACACAAACCTAAGTATNGAAGAAGAAGAAGAAATTCATAATGGCGGCTGGACTTCTTTGAGTCGAGCGGAGCTAATATCCAACCTAAATATTGTCCGAGCTGTAGAAAGTGGAGACAGTGAGTCAGACAGACCGGATGAATCTGTGGAGAAAACATTTCCGAGAAGAACTGGAGAGTTGGAGAGGAAATGAACTCAGGTTTGTTTATTTTTCTTCATTCGCCCTACGACGACGTTAGCTAGCTGTAGCTTTTAGGTAGCTAACGGATTTAGCAACAACCCGTGAGGTAAATATGACCATCGATTGAACTGGATCAGACATGGCCTGTGTTTTAAAGAGCACCGCCATTGTGTTTCTGTATGAATCAGATGGATATAGAGCCCAAGAAAAGGGAGATTAACACATAAGAAACAGAAAGTCCAATTCATTTCTATATTGACCCTTAACACGTGACAGTGGTCCTCATAACCCCCCACCACACACACACACACACACACACACACACACACACACACACACACACACACACACACACACACACACTTTCTCTGTTAGACACACAATCCTCCAAACAAAAAGTCATAAAAGTCTGTATTAGTCACACACGATCTGACTATGAGCAGAGAGGAGGAAGGAGAGGAGAGGAGGAGGAGGAGAGGAGCAGAGAGGAGGAGGAGAGGAGCAGAGAGGAGGAGGAGAGGAGGAAGGAGAGGAGCAGAGAGGAGGAAGGAGAGGAGCAGAGAGGAGGAGGAGAGGAGCAGAGAGGAGGGAGGAGAGGAGCAGAGAGGAGGAGGAGAGGAGGAGGGAGGAGAGGAGCAGAGAGGAGGAGAGGAGCAGAGAGGGGGAGAGGAGCAGAGAGGAGGAGAGGAGCAGAGAGGAGGAGAGGAGCAGGGAGGAGAGGGGGAGAGGAGCAGAGAGGAGGAGGAGAGGAGCAGAGAGGAGCAGAGAGGAGGAGAGGAGCAGGGAGGAGAGGGGGAGAGGAGGAGGGAGGAGAGGAGNCCCTTGAAACCCGGCACGTAGCAGCCATCCGTCACCCCCGCACCGAGCCAGGTTCCCCGTCACTCCACCGCTGGCACAATTGGTGGGCGAGCCAGGTTGGGGGCGTCCCAGATGCAAGCCGGAGGGCAGAGGCCAAACCCCACATAGAAAATAAACCACAGCAACAAAAGGGTTATAGGAAAAAAACTTAGACACTCATAAAAATATTTTCCAAAAATAATGCCAGGTAGTTTTGGTCAACATTATACCTTGTCAAAGTTCATAATTTCAGAGCAGCTATGGTACTGCTTGACAAAAGAAAGGAAAAGTTTCATTCACAGAACATATGATATTTTTGTGTGTATGTGTTTACTCATCTCTTCTCCATGAGGGGGGGCTGGACGTCTGACTCAATCCGTTTCCACTCCTCCCCACCAGAAACCCGGCCCGATGTGGTCATCACTTCGTCCGCTTGAACTTGGATTCCAGAAACCGTACAACCGAAAATCCAGCTTCTGCTGGTCAGGACGGGAGGCCTTCATTGTTCTGGATCTTGGTCTTGACATCTCAGTGCTGGCCTCAGCAAAAGCTGTCCATTCTCCAAATGTCCATCGTCAGTCCAGTCCTCGGGTCTCAGGTGGCCGGAGTGGACGCAGAAAAAGCAGAGTTCCATCAGGAAAAAACTCCCCCGTCACATAAAAAACAGCACACACACAAAAAAACAACAACAAAAAAAATGTTATTAATGAAACAGTTCTATTTAATTCAAACATCTTCTTAATAAAATGTCAGGCATTTGAACACTTTGTTTTTTTTTAAATGCCCTTTAAATGCTGCTCCTTCAAAAACATAAAAGAAACCTCAGATAAACAATAAAATAAACAATTAAAATAAAGAAAGAAGGAGGAAAAAAATAATCACCTTGTTCTTCCTCCACTTCCTCCAAGAAGTTAGAAATAGTTCATTTATATATTTAAATGGCATGCCTTCAAGTTAGAATGTGACATTATGTTTCCCTTTTAACTCTGCATCTCATTTTAAAAGGTAAAACAAAACAAAATAAAAAAAACCTCTCCCTCGCCTGAGGGAAATGATCAAATCACCATTTTGAAATAAAAGCAATGACTGAATCATTTGAAACAGAAAACAAATAAATGAGAAAAAAACTGTTCAGCAAATAACATTCTTTCCCAAAAGTTTCATTAAATAAAAGTATCACTCTTTGTCATGAAATAAAATAATTTTCACAACTCACCCTGAGAGTTAGTTAGAAAACCCATCCGTTTTCATGGATGTCAGGGGTTTTATGAAAAAAAAAACGGGTGGTCTGCTGCGCCGCGCGTACCCCCCTTTTCAAAACACGGCTTACGGCGGGGGGGGGGAGATGACCGGGCCCCTGGCCAAAAACCCCACCCAGCCGCACCTGCCAGGGGGAGGTGCTGCGCGGCCAAAAACATCAGAGTCCAAAATGCGCTCCATTGAGTATTAATGATTATTAAAAATAATTCGCAGACAGACAAACTTTCATCATAGCTCTTGATTTAACCTTGGAATCACGTTGGTCCCAGGAAACCACCTTATAAGACTCATCACATCCGCAGACACACGTTCACGGCTGCCAGCGCCATCTTTGTTATGTCGTGGCCTATACTCAAATGAAAAGCCTCTCTGGTCCCATTCCTGTGGCTGAAACTCTGGCACCATTGCCCTACTTATCGACATTCTAAAACGAGATGTTCTGGACCGCGGTCACGGTCAATGACTCCTAGCCTAATGTCTCCTCAAAATGAGAAACAAGACGGCAGCAGTTAAACATATTTTAACCTGCCTGAAACTCACCATAGATAACCCGTGCAGGGCTGTCATCCAGGCTACATAAAAAAAACAGAAACCTAAGCTCCCTGCTTTTAAACTCGGTGTGGAATGAAGCGTTCCCACACCTACCTCAGCCAGCGTCATTACAGTCCCAGAAAGACCAGATCAGCGTCTAAAAGTTGTAATTTCAATGTGTGCAAGCTGAAATATTAGCCGCAGCTGTTTAGCATAACGTGCTAATGAAAACGTTAGCTCATCCGTGTTTCCGTCGACAGTTCAGGTTCTTTTAGCTCCAGTCTCGGAACACCACTTGCAGCGGTCGACCGTATGACAGACCCACAAAAACCCGGAGCAGACCAAAAACCAGGTCAGCTTCCGCCGCCGTCATGTTCCGTGGTACGTCCCAGACAGACAGCCAGCCGCAGCGAGCGCGTGCTCCGGTCCCCGGAACTCCGTAATTGACAACGCCGAAAAACTGTGGTGGCAAATGCAGAAACACGTTGGAATAATACGAGAAAAGTCTGCGTATGTGATAATCAAATATGATTTAATTGTGAGCGACGAACACACAGAACTGAATCAGGAAGGTTCTGCCTGCTTGCCGCTGGGGCGCGTCAGCAGAACACAGCCAATAATATACAGCAGGCCAAACCCATGTGTCACTTTACAACCAATCATAGATCGCCAAATGTACTGTTCAGCCAATCACAAGGCTCACACNTTCTGAAGCAGTCTTCTTATCAGTAACTGGCACGCTGTGTTCCATCGATATCTCAGTTTTCTCCAGCTGTCCTTCAGACGTCAGCTGTTGTGGTTTGTCCTGTTGTTTGTTTCCAGCTGGAACTTGGTTCTGGAAATACTTCATGTTTGAAGCCAGAAGTTGTGCTCCAGTTTGATTCAGAGTCAGCCCATCAGACTTGAAGAGATGTTTTCTTTCCCAAAAGAGATCAAAGTTATCCACAAAACTCACAGAGTGGTCAACACATGACTTTTCCAAAAAGCCATTAAAGGCAAACAGTCTGCTGAGCCTTTCGGCTCCTCCTCTTGCTGTAGGAATGGGCCCACTGAGGAACACATCCATGTTGAGATTTTTAACTGCATTCAGCAGCAGAATAAAATCCTTCAGGATTTCTGACTGTCGGTTCATAACTTCATCACTTCCTGTATGAATGATGAGCTTCTTCAGAGTTGGATACTCAGCTGCGATTTCCAGAATCTTCTCTGTGAGGTCAGACACTTTATCAGCAAAACTCAGAACTTTGACTTTTTTCTTGTTCCAGAAGCCTCTGATCTCATTCATCATTTTATCTGTGATGATCAACATTTCTTGATTCTTGAAAGTCTCTCTCTGGACTTGCTTTGGCTTTGAGCTGGATCTGGATCTGGCCTCAGGTCCCTCTCTGAGATCAGGACATGAACTTTGTTCAGACTCACGAGTTTCTTCCAGGGGTGTGAATCTGTATTGAAGAAAGACTGATGTTTCTTCATTTCTCTGGCCATTATCAGTTGTTTTGATTACAGCCTGTTTCTGCTTTATTCTCCTTGCTGGTGGGGAAAAAACATTTCTCTAATTCTGGCCATTCGTTGTAATCAAAGAGCTGAATCCTTCCTGAGAGATTTTTTGGTCTGACACAAAGAGAGTTCCACACAGCTTTACTCTCAGAAGCAGCTTCCATCTCTGTCCAGCGCATCTCTCATCTCAGCCTTCTCACCCATTTGAATGCAGGTTGAGTCCTCCAAAGCATTCATCTCTTCCAAACGATGAATCTTGAGCTCCAACATCGTCACCTTTTGGAGAAGCTGGCAGAAATCCTCTTTGGAAAAGTAAGGAGGCATCTTGAAGCTGTTCTGTACTCACTCTTAGTCTCAGCAGATGATGGTTCAAAAATCTTCTCAGGTTCTTCAACAGCCAAAAATAAAATCCAATGTTTTTTTCTTATTCAAGATCATCCATCACGGTTGGTGGTCACCAGCGTATCTCTGCTGTTAAAACAATTTAACACAAAAAGGTTCTTTTCATCCAGTTCGAGAGACGGTCCTGAACAGTCCAATACTTACTCACTCATATCAGTCCACCTGCAATGTTGTCTTGGTCCGTGAATCTCCTAGTGGTGCCTGCGACAACGCCAACTGTTATGGAAATATTTATTTAACAAAGACAGAAATATGTGGTCCAAGAATGAAGGTACTCCGTGGNTTTAATTGTGAGCGACGAACACACAGAACTGAATCAGGAAGGTTCTGCCTGCTTGCCGCTGGGGCGCGTCAGCAGAACACAGCCAATAATATACAGCAGGCCAAACCCATGTGTCASRTTACAACCAATCATAGATCGCCAAATGTACTGTTCAGCCAATCACAAGGCTCACACCCAGAGTATGTCAAAGTTCAGTGCCTTGTGATGGCGACCGGAGCCTCCAGAAAGATATGAGAGATGAACAGTGTCAAGGGGAAAACAGATAAATAATTAGTCCATGACACAGTATATCATTGATCATGATATTAAACAATACTGGGCCGAAAGCACTCCCCCGTGGTGTGCCATTACTTACAATAAAATCTCTAGAATAATACTTCCCAACCTTTACTCTAATATTCCCATCGGTGAAGAAGCTTGAAATCCAATTGTATACCCTCCTCACTATTTCCATTTATGAGCAACCCTTCTCTCCACATTGAGTCATAGGCTTTTTCCAAGTCAAAGAATACAATTACCATTATTTATTTCATTTTAGTGCCTTGTCTATATCATTACTTACCTTACTCTAACTAATGCATCAGTTGTTGACCGACCTGTTCTAAATCCACATTGATAATTGCTAATGAGTTTTCTTTGCTCTACGATATACATTATTCTGCCAACTAATATTTTCTCCATCCATTTACACATGAGATGTTAACGCTATCGGTCTGTAATTATTGGGATTTGATTAATCTTTTCCTGACTTATTGAATGGAAGTATTGCTGCTCTTTTCCAACTTTGGAATTTTTCCCTTCTTCCTAATTTTTTTAAACAGTTTTAGAACTAATTTTAATGTTACTTCAGGAAGTTGAACATAGCGTAACATAAATGATCTTCTCCTGGAGCTGAGTTTCCTGTGTCAATTAAAACCATTTTTAGTTCTTTCATTTGTATGTTTTCATCTAATGTTGAAAAACAATCTTCTTTCATTTTTCTTACATCATTAATTCTTTGAGTTTCTGTTCCTTCTGTTGTTTATGTAAGTTTAGATGTTCCCCATGTGTACTGCAGCAAGTGTGTCACCCAGTACATCAGCCTTATCTTTATTTTCCACCATTATGTGTTGATCTCTAATTAATGCTGGTATTTTTACTGCAATTCTTTTTCCACACATTTTCATAGACCAAACGTTTTGAAGCTTCGGCTCCAAAAGTCACAGACTATCTCCTGGTTTGAACGAGTCACATGGAGCAACTGCCACACCCTGTCAGTCAGATGGTTTCACTTTTGTTTTTCCATCTTTCAGCTTCTTTAAAACGGAAACAGGTTCAACATTTTCAGCTGTTCAGAATCTAAACTTCATGAAGACTAAAGTTCTCTTCAGAGCTGCAGAATGTTTCTCACTTTTATTCACTATTCAAAAGAAATCAAGCCTCTCTTTAACACTTTGATATATAAATATATTTATTTTAAAATAATGATTTATAGTGAGAAATGACTTAAATATTTATTAGATGAATTTTTTTTTGGTCTTGCCATTTTTGTTCTGGCTTCCCTCCAGCAATCTGAGACCCCCTGGTGGCCCCCACTTTGAAAAACTCTGGTGGCTTAGTTGGTGGAGCTGATGTCTCTCAGCAAGAAGGTCGCCGGATCAAATCCCACCCCGTGGACCTTTCTGGGTAGAGTTTGTACACTCACCGGCCACTTTATTAGGTACACCTGTCCAACTGCTCGTTAACACTTAATTTCTAATCAGCCAATCACATGGCGGCAACTCAGNCCTGTTGACAAAACCTGGTTGTCTGCAAAACATTTTGTTTGTCCAAAAGAATCTCAAGAAAAATATAATTTAACAAGTATATTGTTGTGTGAACAAAGTTTATTGTATATAATTGTTCTCAGTCAGCCAGGTTGACAGGATCTGTGTGAATAAAACTTCCTCATTCTCTTCTTTGAAATAGAGTATTTAAGGCTCAGGGAGTAAAGCAGAAAAAATGTTGCTAATAAAATCTAGAGGTTACCCAACATTCATAAACTTCTTTCTGCTCATAAGACAAACATTTCCACTTAAATAGGAGTACACTGTGTACATAACTTTATTAAAAGTTAAAGTTTAGTGTTCTGTTAGATTTTACCAAGTTTTATCTCCCTTTCATTTTTACAAATGACGGACACCAATGGCAGAGAACTTTAACCAAGGTCTTTTTTGGTTTTCCGAAATGAAAATAGGTTGTCTCGGACAACCCGTCAGATACGTCCATACTTGCACATTAGGGAGAAATCTGTGTAATTTACTGACAATCTGTTCTTGACATGTATGGAGGGTTGATGTCTGACTCTGAATCTGTTAATAAACAGACCTGAACTTTAATAAATGTTTAGCCTAGCTTATGTTCTGAACGACTTGTCGTCTGCATTTTTTAAAAGGTGTTTCACTTTGCTGTCATTAAGAGTTTGTGCTGTCAGAAAGACTCCAACAGTTTCTGAGAGCTGAAGATGAGCAGGTTACAGCCAACCTGCTGCTGCATGCAGCTCCTGTGGTTCTGATCCACAGACACCACATGAGCAGGTGAGCTCATGTCGTGAGGAGGTGAGGAGAGCCGTTCACCTCCTCATGCAGGACAGATCTGCTCAGGATCAGAACACACATCAGTTTCCTGGGAGAGGACCCTCAGAGCCCCTGATGGATCTGCTCTTCAGTCTGTAGCATGTAGTGAGGGTAGAAACAGAAGGATGACACTGTTTCTGCCACACTTTGTCATGTTAGAGCACCAATCAGATTGAACTGATAATATTTATTCAGGCTTTAGAATCAGAAACACCCAGGTGTGAATACGTCTGATAGAACAGCTAACTCTCCAGAGAAAAGGACAACTCAAGAAGTAGGAAACTAATTTAGTCTTTTAACAAGTTATTTCAAAACTAGAAAAATCACATTTCAGGAATAATAAATAAAAATAGAAACATAAAAAGACAAAAAGAATAACAGCTTAAAATAGTTAAAGGAGATGGTTTGAGAAGTATTTAGAGAATTACAGTAGATGTTGTAAATCTAAGATGAATAAAGATTAAATGAGTTTAATCTCAGGTATCAAAGAATTATCTGTTGGACGGGATCTTATTTGTTTATATGTGGTGGGTTTACACAAAGGACCCCCCCANAGTCATGCAATTTTGGCCTGCTGAAGGACTCGATGGTCAGAGATCAGATCGTCTTTGGAGTACGTGATGMGAAGCTCAGAGAGAGACTGCTGAGAGAAGTGGAACTGACCCTGGAAACAGCTGTAAAGGTGTGCCGGGCAAGCGAATTGTCGCTACAGCAAGTGAGGACATTTTCTGAACTTTCAACAGGAACTACTTCACAGTTCAGTGACGGAGCAGTGGCAGTGGGAGCGGTGTCCTGCCAGAAGAAACGCCATGCTCAGACGAGGCAGCTGCAAGAGGAAGCCATTATCAGCTGTAAGCGCTGTGGATCACGGCATAAAGTGAGACAATGTCCTGCTTATGGTAAGCAATGTTTGAATTGCCGTGGAAAATATCATTTTGCAAAACAATGCTTTATGAAGAGGAAAGAAGAAAAGAAGAGGAATCGTGTAAACTTAGTAGATGAAACTGACTTAAGTGACACATTCTTTGTTGGTGTTGTGAATTGTGAAAATGAGTCAGAAAAAGTGCAGTGTGTTGACAGAGATGATAAATGGACAATTCCTTTGTTAATAAATGGAACTACAATTAAGTTCAGATTGGACACAGGTGCTAAAGCTAATCTCATAAGCATGTCTGATAAAAAATGCAAGTAAAACCTCACATAAAAGAAGTAAAGTCGGGCCTAAGAGACTATAATGGACAATCAATTGAGTGCATTGGCACATGTGAGCTGAATGTGACAGTTAAAGGAACAAAACATCTTGAGTTCTCAGTTTTAAAGGAGGATCGTGAGTCACTTTTAGGTGATAAATCCTGTGAAAAACTTGGACTGGTGAAAAGAGTCTATCGCATAAACACTGAATTGACTGAACCTAATAACCTTGTTGATGCCATGATTCAAGAATATGAGGATGTTTTTCAAGGATTAGGTGRTGTACCCTGCACATACAAGATCCAGCTGAAAGAGGGCGCTCAGCCTGTTGTGCATGCTGCACGTCGTATTCCAGTACCACTGCGAGAGGGGTTGAAAAATGAGTTGGACAGAATGACCAGGTTGGGAGTCATTCAGAAAGTGGAAGAGCCCACTGATTGGGTTAATTCCATAGTGATTACCAAGAAAAAMAATGGAGAATTAAGAATATYTATGGATCCAAAAGATCTGAATGAGAACATCAGGAGAGAACATTATCAAATACCCACTCGAGAGGAAATAATCAGTGAGATGGCTGGAGCAAGTTATTTCACAAAGTTGGATGCAGCACAAGGGTTTTGGCAAGTAAAGTTAGATGAAAGCAGTACCAAGTATTGTACTTTTAGTACACCTTTTGGCAGATACTGTTTTCTAAGACTTCCTTTTGGAATAAAATCGGCACCAGAAATATTCCATAGAGCGATGGAGCGGATCATCGAAGGCTTGGAGGGAGTGAGAGTCTACATTAATGACATCATTATCTGGGGATCAACAGCTCAAGAACACAATGACAGATTGAGACGCGTCATGGAGCGCATACGGAAAAACGGACTGAAGCTCAATAAAAATAAATGTGAGTTTAGTGTCAAAGAAGTTATGTTTCTCGGAGACAAACTGTCTGCCCAAGGTGTTCAACCAGATGAAGACAAAATAAAAGCCATCTTGGAGATGCCACAGCCTGTCGACAAAACAGGTGTTTTGCGCATCATGGGCATGATCAATTTTATAGGAAAATTRATTCCCAATCTGAGTGCAAAGATGACAAACATTCGCAGACTCTTGTACAATGATAGTCAATTCCAGTGGACAGAAGTTCATGAACAAGAGTGGAAGGAACTAAAAAATATTTGACTAAGGAACCAATACTTACCTTTTACGATCCATCTAAGAAAATTAAACTGTCTACAGATGCCTCAAAAGATGGACTTGGACCAGTTCTTCTTCAAGCTGAAGATGAACAGTGGAAGCCTGTGGCTTATGCGTTTAGAGCCATGACCAAAGCTGAATGCAGATATGCTCAAATAGAAAAAGAATGCTTGGGGCTGGCTTATGGACTAGAACGGTTTCATAACTATGTATATGGTCTACCATCTTTTGTAGATGAAACAGATCACCGACCCTTGGTTGCCATCATCCAAAAACATCTGAATGAGATGTCACCAAGGATTCAGAGGCTTATGATGAAGATGCAAAGGTATGATTTTACACTGATTTACACTCCAGGAAAACATCTGATTCTTGCTGATGCTCTGTCTYGAGCTCCTATAGACAACYGGGTGAGTTCKACTGAAGAGAATATTCAGCYTCATGTGAACATGGTGTCCACTGTGTTGCCTGTGTCAGATAGCAAGTTGAAGCAAATAGTTGAGGCAACAGCTAAAGATACAGAGTTACAGTTGGTCATGCAGAATATGGATGAAGGCTGGCCAAGAGGCTCGTGTCTACAGTTTTTCAAAGTTAAAGCGGATCTAAGTGTTGTGAATGGACTGTTACTGAAAGACAACAGAATTGTGATTCCACAAGTATTAAGACAGGATATTCTACAACTGATACATGAGGGTCACCTTGGCATTGAAAAACGTAAAAGAAGAGGTAGAGAATCTGTTTTCTGGTCTACACTAAATAAGGACATTGAAACCCTAATCAGTAAATGTGAAACATGTCAGACATTTAGAAATAAACAGAGTAAAGAACCTTTGATAATGACTGACATTCCAACATCACCATGGCTGAAAGTAGGACTGGATTTGTTTCATTTTAAAGGAAAAAACTATTTAGTAATCATTGATTACTTTTCAAACTATCCTGAAATGGCTCTTTTAGCTAATATGTCATCAAACTGTGTCATAACACATGCTAAATCAATCTTTGCAAGACATGGCATTCCACATATTGTGGTGAGTGACAATGGACCATGTTTTAGTAGTAGAGAATGGCAAGAGTTTACAGAACATTATGATTTTAAACATGTAACATCAAGTCCACATTACGCACAGTCGAATGGAAAAGCGGAGAAAGGATTTCATATTCTTAAGCAACTTCTGAAGAAAGCTGCAGATAGTAACTCTGACCCGTAGTTAGCTTTATTAAGCTACAGATCTTCACCTTTGCGATGTGGATTTTCACCTGCTGAACTCTTGATGAATCGAAAGATTRGTACAACTTTGCCAAGTTATGATAGTAATGAACAAAGTGCAAAGAAATCATAAAAGTTGGAGTACAAGTTACAAAAGCAYAAAGTAAAACAAAAGTCATATTATGACAGATCAACTAAGATTCTACCTCCACTGTCATACAAGGATCCTGTAAGGATTCAGGATGATGAGGGATGGAATACTAAAGCAACTATTCTGCAGGAAGTAGCACCACGGTCATTTGAAGTAAAAACTGAAGATAGACAAGTTCTGAGACGAAATCGGCGCAGTTTGTTAAAAACTCCATTAGAGCCTGTTGATGAGTCAAGTGAAGTTTCTAAGGACTCCCAGATTATTCTTACGACTGAAACACCCTGTGACAACCCACTTGTGTTGAGAAGCTCTACCAGAGTGGTGAAAAAACCTGACAGACTGAACTTGTAAAAAAAAAAATAGAAAAACACTGGAAAAGGAAAAAAAAGAGTTGAAATGTCTATTTTGTAATTGATGTTTTTCATGTGTTAATTATAGCTATGTTGTAACTGTCTCATGCAATGTATGTTGTTCTTTGATAGGATTCGTTTTGTAACAATCTTACTTTAAAGAAAGGAGGATGTCATGATTGAATGAATTATGTTTATGTCCACTAGGTGGCGAGCATGAGTTCATGTGAATGTATAAATGTAAAGAACAGAACAATAGAAGGAGATTCTTATGTGACAAACCTGTGAGCAAACTGGGTGAGCAGACCTGTAGAAAGATGCTTTAATAAAAGTGTCTGAGCATTACACAACGTCTGGTTCTTATCAAGCACGAATATAACAGAAACCTTTGTTTTAAACTAAAATCTATTTCAAAGTTCAAAGTTGTTGCAAGTTTGTGTGTTTGTAAACTTTGAACCATATAAAAAACTGTCAATCTGCAGCAATTAATTTCTGAGACAATTCTAGTCTTCCTTAGCCTGGCCATTGCCTTCCTACTCTGTTCCACTCGATTCTAATCTCCCTTCTCTTGGCTTCCTCCCATTGACATGGATTTCTCTGTTAGAATTTCAAACGGGCCAATCAGCAAACAGAAGGAGTTGTGAACGATGATGTTGATTGTAAGCATGTCCTGTTCCAGCGTGTCCTGGGTCTTCTTCTCGGTCTCCTCCCAGTGGGACATGCCCAGAACACCTCGCCAGGGAGGCGTCCAGGAGGCATCCTTACCAGATGCCCGAGCCACCTCAATTGGCTCCTCTCGACGTGGAGGAGCAGCTCCTCTAGTCTATATATGAAAGTTAAAAAGCCAGCAAAGATCGTCATATGATTAAAAACAGAGACTGTGGCAGCCATCTGACTCCAAAAGTTAGCGTTGTTTATGTGTTGATTACTTTCTGCAAGTTTTATTAATATCCATTCAGTGGTTGATGATGTATTTTTGCTAACAAACAGGGGAACAAACACACAGAGATGTCTGTTTATTTTTCAGTGGTGGGTAGACATGAGTGAAGCTGTAATCCTCCATTCATCTCTCCTGGTCGTTCCTCTCATGAAACATCAAAGACTCAGCAGCTTGAGTTTTCTGCACAGTGGTGCGTGAGTCTTAGTCTCATCTTAGTCTCATCTTGTTTCCAGTTTAGATCACCCGGTAAATGCAGAATGATTTTTCACTGTGATGTAAAGGGCTGCGGAGCTGAAGTTGGTGTGAGTGATCTGGTTTAAGTTCTGGGTTTGGTTCTGTTTGTTTTGTGGTTAGTGTTTTGAATGGCGCTGGCGTCCTCTGGGTGCTTTCAGACACCAGCAGTAATATATTGTTCAGGGCACCGTGCCTGAGGCAGACAGGATGATGGATCCAACTGCTCTGGTTTCTTCTCACAATCCGTCTTTAGAAGAAACAAATCGATGTGAAGCAGGGGAATAGGCAAAATTCACAAAAACACTTTCTTTATAGCGTTTTGATGTGAGGTGTTTCTGTCAGGAGCATTTTCGAATCAAAGTTTATCTTTCGGAGCAGAAAAGATCAGAGGTGTGTGTGTGTGTGTGTGTGTGTGTGTGTGTGTGTGTGTGTGTGTGTGTGTTTGNTATATAAATATACACTGCTCAAAAAATAAAGGGAACACTCAAATAACACATCCTAGATCTGAATGAAGGAAATATTCTCATTGAATACTTTGTTCTGTACAAAGTTAAATGGACTGACAGCATGTGGAATTGTTTGTGAATCAGTGTTGCTTTCTAAGTGATCAGTTTGATTTTAAAAAAGTTTGATTTTCTTGGAGTTAGATTGTGTTGTATAAGTGTTCCCTTTTATTTTTTTGAGCAGTGTATATATACATAAATAAATTTTCATAATCGATGTCATCGATTATTTCAACTAATCGCTGCAGCCCTACTTGTGACGTCCACGACCTACCCCAGATTATATCTTGGGTTCAAGTGCTGCATCAAGTTTCTGAAACTTTGATCCTCGACGACTGAAAACGGCTGATCGCCCAATGCCACGAACTCCATAACTTTCCTCGTAGTTGCTTTGCTCTTTTCACTGCTCAGGAGAGCTGATATCGGACCTGCTGGCTCTATGCTTCTGCTAGCTTTAGCTTTAGCCTTAGCTTGATTGCATTCTTCAAATGCTGCATACTCAGTGGCGTGGTGGTTCCTTAAATGGCGAACAAAGTTTGTAGTGTTGAAGGATCTGAATTTGTCTCCACCACGACATACTTCATTCTTACTTATATTGCAAATAGCTACCTTTTTGTTGTTTTCTTTAACAGTATAACTGTCAAACTAGCGACATAACGCCTGCTCCGAGTGAACTGTAACAACGCATGTGCAGACGACATGACTTGGTAGGCGGGTCTATCAGCCCTCTCTCACAGCACGCACAGCAGAGGACAAGGGGACAGGCAGCTGATTTTCGGACCTTTGTGAAAGCAGGTAAAATGGGCAGAAAAAATTGTTTTCTTATGTAAAAATCGGCCGATTACCTAAAATTAAGGGAATCGGGCCAGTGCTCCCCTAATTAATATATGTGGTTACATACAGTCAAACAATAAAACGGGCTCTCACTAAAACGTTATTGTTTCTAATTTTTAAGCAATTAGTCTAACAATGTATCTAAGCAAAAGCAGATAAATTTATGTACATTTAGGGTCAGTGTATGAGAGAGAGAGAGAGAGAGAGAGAGAGAGGGAGGGAGGGATTTGGGCACCCTTTTTAATTTTCCTCATTTACCTTTTTAAATCATTGATTGTTTGGATAGAAATATCAGTTAAATACTGTATATCATATAGTGGAAAAAAAACAGTGATATTTCAGAAGTGAAATGAAGTTGAAATGATTTGCAGAAAGTGTGCAATAATTTGTTAAACAAAATGAGATGGGCATAAATTTTGGCACCATTTTCATTTTATTGATTTCAAAACCTTTAGAACTAATTATTGGAACTCAAATTTGGTTTGGCAAGTTCAGTGACCCTTGACCTCCAAACACAGGTAACTCCAATTATGAGAAAGGGTATTTAAGGCGGCACGACGGCTCAGTGGTTAGCACCGACGCCTCACAGCAAGAAGNTCTCCATCATGTGTTTGTCTCATTCACAGCTGCTGGAGGAGAGCATTGTCTCTTTTGTGAAGAAGGAGCTGAAGAAGATCCAGAAGCTTCTTAGTTCAAATCCTTCTCTAAGCTTCGAGAGTCAAATGGCAGATGAAGAGGCTTTAGATGGTGATGAAGATGAGAAGAGGAGCAGCAGAGAAGCCTTTCTGAAGATCACGCTACATTTCCTGAGGAAGATGAAGCAGGAGGAGCTGGCTGAGCGTCTGCAGAGCAGTAAGAAGAAAACATTTTCCTGACTTATTTACAGATGGAGAAAGAATTCTTTCATCACTGCTGAGTTTGAATGTTTGCTACTGGAAAAAAGAAATGAACTTTTGGCTTTTCTAACTTTGACTTTTGGGCCATATTTAGTTGAAGTCAACATAAAGTCTCTACAATGAGCTTCAGGTTGAAATGAATCAGATCAGAGCTTCTCCACTGAACATGTTGCTCCACCACCACAGATTTGTCATCTTTAAAAATGAAGAAAAGACAAAATCAAACTATTTTCTGTTGTGGTCTTGTTAAAGCTGTCTAATCTACGGATCCTGGATTAAACTTCTGCTTCCAACAAATCAAATGAAGCAGAGCCACAGTTTGAATCAGAGCAGAGCAGGCAGGTCTTTCTCATGGGTTTTGAGGTCAGAAGAGTCTGAGAGTGAAAGCACCGATCATCATTCAACAGCTCCTGTCCTAAGCGAGCAGCCCTCGTCTCTTCCACACTTTGCCCCCAAGCTACCCGGGACTTTGGTCTTTAAAACCTAACATTGTCTAAATGTTTGTGTTCAGAGCTGTTATGAAACAGACACGTCCAACTTTGACAAAACTCCTGTCAGCTGGTGAGAGAGCTCTGCCACATTATCACAGCCTGTTGGAGTCTTTCTGTTAGATTCACTGTTTCACTTCCTCTAGTTAAACACAGGCTTTCCATGTGTCATTAAACAGCAAGAAAAGTCACTTCATTGATTTGTTAAAAGTCAATGCCTTAAGTTGCATTAAAACACATTAAATCTGAACCAAAGTGGCATTAAAATTTTTATTTGTCTTCAAAAAACTTTAAGGTGAAATGAAGGCTACTTTAGTTGGTGAAATAACTGAATAATTTGGTAGTATATGTTGTATGTAGTATGAACATCAATAAAATGTCTAAACATTGTTGTAAATTTGACCAAAACGTAATTATCTACAAATTGTGTGAAAACCAGATTTTTGAATCCCATTCAGCGCTCTAGCAGGGGGTGGAGCTTGTGTGACGTGTTATTTGTTGAACGACTCTCGCTCCTCGTAGGATTACATGTAGAAGCAGCTTTTGTTTTTAAGACTTTTACATTATTTTGTGGACTTGAAATGGAATATTGTGTGGCCTTTGGATTCACAAGTGGTGCAGGGTCAGCTGCCAGCTTTTTAATTTTATTTTAAGATCCTGAGGGCAGAAGGTTTGTGTTGATGCGACGTGGAGGAAAGACTGGAAAACAATGAATCCTAGCTCTGCTCAGACCATTTAAAGACTCAAAAAGCAAAGTTACAAGACTTGGCCTTTTCAGTGCCTCGCAGTTGGAGTAGATCCATTAGTTTTGTAACCAAAAGGCTCGATCTGAAGGAGGATGCCAACAATATTTACCCCTGCTGGATTATAAACAACACAGCAATGTGAGGACACTCTGCTGCAGTCATAACAGGAACTTTTTTTAGCAGCCTCAGGAGCCAAAAGTCTGCAACAAAGTGGTGAATCGCTTTTTATTAAGAGTTTTATATTAATTATGGGCATAATCAGGTCTGCCTAGTTCATTGCTTAGAAAGCTACAGTGAGCACCTCGAACAGGCTGCAGGAGAGCTGACTACGGCTAGCAGGCTAAGCTAGTAGGATCTCTTCATGTGAAACAGCTCCAGGTCAAACAGCGCTCTGAGCTTTGCTTCTTTCTCTACATTATTTAGCTGAAATCATCCATTCCCAGTTAAATTAAAAAGATGAACAGCTTTGATGATCAGCTGGTCTGATCTTATGACCAACCAATGCACAACCCGTGTTTGTTTACTCATTTTTACATCTCCTCGTCAACGTGAAAAAAAAAGTGACCTCTTGACTCTAAACTACGACTTCAGGGGGCGTTCCAGTTGAAAAATAGAACTCGGAGGCTCGAAGCTACAACCTCCGAGGACAACTGGAATGCAGCATTACAGCTCCCCGTCAACGTGAGAAAAAAAGAGACCTCTGTCTGACGCTCGTGTTACATTAAGCGTCTGCTTCCTGGGATCCCGCTGAGCAGATGATCCATGAAATCATAATATTACCATAATATACAGTATGAGCAGTGGACAGTGTCAAGGTGACAGATATACAGTAATTAGTCCATGACAGCAGCCATTTATATCTTATGTAGAAAAAATTTCGGCAGATAACTTTGTGTAAAGGTTGAATGTTGTTTCATTGTACACAAACTTTTTTATTATATCACTTGTATTAATACAAGATCGATTTTTGTTGTTTCAGTAGATCCAGTATAGGAAGGGTTGGGAGGGGTGGAATTTCGGGTGTTTGTGTTTTTGTTAGTTTGTTGTTTGTTTTTTGTTGTGCATTATGTTAAAAAATAATAAAAAAATATTTTGATCAAAAAGAAGTAAATGAACTTAGATCCTTTTCAGTTGGCAAG
>NW_013952832.1:419196-419739 GCF_001266775.1 Austrofundulus limnaeus
ATTGTTGGGTCTTGTGGCTTTAGCTCATCCAGAGTGTTGGGTCTTGTGTCTTATGTTCATCCAGATTGTTGGGTCTTGTGTCTGAAGCTCATCCAGAGTGTTGGGTCTTGTGTCTTAAGCTCATCCAGATTGTTGGGTCTTGTGGCTTTAGCTCATCCAGAGTGTTGGGTCTTGTGTCTTATGTTCATCCAGATTGTTGGGTCTTGTGTCTGAAGCTCATCCAGAGTGTTGGGTCTTGTGTCTTAAGTTCATCCAGATTGTTGGGTCTTGTGTCTTAAGCTCATATAGTGTTGGGTCTTGTGTCTTAAGCTCAAATAGTGTTGGGTCTTGTGTCTTTAGCTNAAATTATATAATATAATAGTAGTTCATATGCATGTATTTTAGTTTAGCTATGCTCCCCAGTGTAGTAAGGACATAGAGTGTGTAAATAAATAACGCACCATTGTGTCACATTCGTTTGAAGAACTGGTTCTGCAGGTTTGTCATTCTGAGTGTCTTGCACACGGTCAGACTCTGGCTCATACATGTAAGGCTGGATTGACA
>NW_013952832.1:420739-428809 GCF_001266775.1 Austrofundulus limnaeus
TGACTGATCAAAGCTTTTATATCGCTTGAGGGCCTGTGTGTTTGCCCGTCTCGTAGCACAGATGGTTAGCACTTGCGCTAGCAAGCTGAGGTCGTGGGTTCGATACCCCGACGCTCACCCAAATTCCAAATTCCAAACAAAAACCCTAGCGATCACATCAAACCCCGCCTAGCCATTGTGAGTCTCTGGATTTGAAACCATGACTTAAGGCTTTGCAATGCTATGTACTAGCGATGATGCATTGGCGATGATCGCCAATGGGATGGGTTTTTGTTCCAATCAAACACAAAAAACTCTTTCTTGCTGTTTTTTNAAACTTTATAGTAAAAAATAATAATAACTTACAATAACAGTTTATGTCAATTCAGGGTTTTTTATTAGAAAGCAGTTACACATGTTTAGCCAGAAGATGGCAGCAAGGAGGTAAGTTGTAATTAACTGACATGATAGGTGGCATTTGAATTATTTTATCTGCTTGATCATTGATGAGTAGTTAGCTGGACATTTTGTTGGTGGTCCGTTAAAATAGAATAATCTTCGGCTAATTTCTGATGTAGAAAGGGGGTCTGAGGAGACGGTTTAGCACAGTGGTTTTTCTGTGGTTGGCAATCTTAGTAAAAATGGAAAGGCTTGAGTCTCTGATGGTGGCTGGGCAGTGGTCTAATTGGATTTATGATTGTTGTTGTTAGTGGCTTCTTCATAAGTATGTATTCAAAGACCATCTCCCAGACAACTAGGATAGCTTAAGCATCGTCGGAGCAACATCCACCCTTGACCTACCAGATGAAACAGGAGGATTCCATCCCTGGGACTATCGCACGATCCATACTGAGAGGACAAGGAGTGACGGCATTTAGAAAAAATCCCCAACTTCCCTAGCTGACATTTTAAGTAATTTAAGGTAACACTGATATAAAAACAGACATGTAGCAGACGTGAACTTAGTTGAGGCCATTCATATTGTTGCTAATGATATACAATGATTTTTACTGTTCATTGTATGGTTGAACTTTTAATAAGCTAAGGTTAAAATATGAAACACTAGGATGTTATTGTGGTGACTAATTGAATCAGGCTGATATGTGGGCGGTGCCAAATACCAAAAGATGATCAGAAGGTAAGATGGAAAACCACTGAAGGCTTCTCCCTACGGAAGGGTATAGGTTAGGAAAACTATGCCCTCATTGGAAAGATAGGGCAGATAACCTGAGTCAAGTAAAGCCTGTGTAATTTCAGGATGTGTTTTCTATTTTTTGTTATTGGGGTGTAATAAATGAATCATTTTACTTAATACCAGGGATGGGATGTTAGTCAATTTCCAAGATGTGCTGTCACGCTTAGAATAATTGCAGACACACAGTGCTTAATGCGAACATACAGGGTTTTTGATTATAAATTTCCTTAATGTTCACATGACTGGTTGTCATGTGAAAAGGGGGAATTGAAGAAATTTATTGGAGTTGTTTACTACTGACTTTTAAAGACACTACACATTGTATGGTCTTCTATTAGGTGAACAGTAATATATTTATATAATGTGGTTATCTCTGATTGAATTGATGATTTTATGTGCAAACTGGGACGTGAGAATCTTGACCAGGGTTTCACACACTCAGGAGGCTTTTAGTTAGATACATGCCTGATTTAAAACAACACATACTGTATAAAAACCGTGATTATACATTAGGGTGAGGAATAATGTCTGACATCTTGACTCCGTATAGAAATAGCCTGGCCCTTTAACATATGTCTTAAGGCGGAGTCAGGATGTGAAGAGTTTTGTTTCTGGATGTGTTTTCCGGGTTCTGGTCACGGCTCAGCTGTTGCCTATCAGAGGCACATTAAAAAAGCTAATCAGTCCACAGTTGTGTCTGGATGGGTTTGTAATACTCACTCAAACATTCACGTCATTATTATTAACCGGTGTTAGATCTGAACAGGTAAAGGGTAACAAACATTGCTTATTTTTTTAACATAATTATAAACCTAAATATTAGATTTCTGAAACCATTTCTAGAGGTTGGTTATATAATGTTAACTTTTCTATATTTACTTTCTTTTTATTTGTAATAACCATGTAACAGGATTTACTTACTGATATTTTGAATCCCCATTCATYTGACCATCTTTCTATTTTATTAATTGCTCTTTTAATGTTTCCTATAATATGTGACACATTCCTTCCCCTCATCCAAATGGCCCCATCTTCTGCATAAAGTGCTAATTTAGTGCAATCATTTAAATTAGAGAATACAGGATGTGGTGGCAAATGCAGAAACACGTTGGAATAATATGAGAAAAGTCTGCGTATGTGATAATCAAATATGGTTTAATTGTGAGCGACGAACACACAGAACTGAATCAGGAAGGTTCTGCCTGCTTGCCGCTGGGGCGCGTCAGCAGAACACAGCCAATAATATACAGCAGGCCAAACCCATGTGTCAGCTTACAACCAATCATAGATCGCCAAATGTACTGTTCAGCCAATCACAAGGCTCACACCCAGAGTATGTCAAAGTTCAGTGCCTTGTGATGGCGACCGGAGCCTCCAGAAAGATATGAGAGATGAACAGTGTCAAGGGGAAAACAGATAAATAATTAGTCCATGACAATCCCTCCTCTTGAGTAAACAATACTCAAAACAAACCAAATGGAATAATTATGAAATCTCTAAACACCAATACATCACTCAACAAATACAATGGAGAAATATGGGAAAAATAGTGCAATGGATTACTGGCATAAGTTGGTTTGTGCAAGGAAAAGAAAAATTATAAAACAAATGTGTAACAAAAAATAGCAAACAAAAGCTAAACCTAAAGTCTAAATAAATTAAACTAAAGGTAATAGCTCCACCTTCCTCTTGTCACACCTAAGCTGAACCCTAAATTAAGCCTAGATCTAGTCCTTCTGTGAAAGACATAGACGCCGTTTGGACAGCACTTCTCCAGCTCCCCGGACCTCAACAGGTGAAACCCAGACGGGCTAGTTCTCCCTCAAATACATCTATGTGGGCACCAGGCTCGAGGTAATGGAACACCCCCACCCCGGGTTACCACAACCTCAGAAAGAAACAAATTAGCAGAAAATGTCTGCCGATCGAAGAATCTCACAGAGACTCAGCTGACAGGCATCTAAAGCTTTACCAGGGAGCTGCACAGAAGGACAAAACTCTAGAAAAACATAAAAGAAATTAACAGAACAAAACATAAACATAAAAAAATAAACCTCAAACCATCCAGAGAAGACTATATGTTCAAAAACTATGTACTCTTATAGGAGGGCGAGCCAAATATCAACCCAGGCTTTGTGAGGAATAAGACACATGAAATCTCAAAAATTGCACAGACATAAATGCATTGCAGTGGGGTTAAACTGGTGGGGAATTTAAAAATTCACAATGGGGCAAATCATAGAGGTTCATGGTGTGTGTGTGCTCGGAAATCACACTAGAACAGAAAGGGCCAAAGGTGTAGCAGCCACAAAACACGGCCTGCTCAAGGTGAATGTGATGATGCTGGAACAATTTGTCCTCCCTCGAAAGGACCCCCAGGAAACGCCAGGTGGAAAAGGCTAGCACGAGGTGGCGCGCAGCTCCCAGTCGGTGCAGGTGGAAATGGAGNATATAAATACTTGTTTATACTTATTTTGTGTTTTTGTAATAATTATAGGGAAAATATTACAACACCAATTATTTTATTACCCTTTAAATTGATTTCTGAAGTGCAGTGGTTCACAAACTTTTCAGCTTTTGACCCACAAAATAACAGTTGTGGGCACAGTTCACAGCTACTATTTTTGGATGATAAACGTAACAGGTCAACTAAACATGGGCATAGTAACAATATTTATTATTCGACATTTATACATTTTAGGCAAATAAGGCAAAAATGTAATTGATTTAGAAAAAATTTTCAGGACCCCACTTTGGGTCCCGACCCCAACTTTGGGAACCACTGTTTTAAACAACATGCTGCTAACTTATTTTTACTAGTTACCAAATTACTTCTCAGCCAGTAACAAGTGCTCGGTTTCAAACAGTAGAAGGTTGCAGTTAATGGTGGGTCTCGAGGTTGTATTTCCACAGCTCGGCAACTTGGATGAGATCTGTAAGCTCGATGAAACAGGGATGTGCCCTCCAAATGTATGTAACCAGTGCTGAGCTAATTCTCCTACCCTCACACAAGCAGGCTGATCTATCATCTATTCAGGTAAATCTTGTCAGAGTTTAAGTGAGAGCCCTAACCCCAGAGACGGAGGAGTGAGAAAATTAAGAGGGTAGCCCTTAGACCTGTGTCCACAGGTAAACTGAAGGTTACCACAACATCAGAAAAGCAAACACAAGAAAAACAGAAAAAAAATGCCAGTTACAGTAAAAATAACATACAAGACGTGTAAAATGTTGGGAGTATTCAGGGTTCAACAAGTTTTATTTTTTTTACCTGCCCGACCCAAATGTTACCTACCCGACATTAAAGGTTACCTGCCTGAAAAAAAAATTCAACGTTTGAAAAAAAAGAAACGTGTACTGTACTTTGTACTATAAAATATTAACATGATTACAGAGGTACATAACATCTGACATCTGATTAAACAGATGCAAACATTGCAGACTGAGTCACTCAGTCAACTGTTTTATCAAAAACATCTAAAACCTTTTTAGACCTTTCCAGTGTTTCCCTGGAGTACTGGCCTTGGGAGGGCTGCTTATGAAAGCAGAATGATCAACAGCAGCAGCTTTGTTTTAAATACAATTTACAAAACATGAAAGTCTGCAGTTTGCATTAATTGTATCTTATTCAGTCTATCTCATATCTAAAGATACATTTAAGATATCTTAAACTGGAGTCTCCCTACAANTTAAATTCCAGTGAAATATATTTATGTTTGTGGTTGTAATGTGACAAAATATGGAAAAGTTCAAGGGGTATGAATACTTTTGCAAACCACTGTAAATGCTTCCATATTCCATGGAGGTAAATGGTGGATTGATCCACGTTCTGATTCATTTAAAATTTAATATCTATTATTTTTAATGGCAATTGTTCTTGGGGAAAGGAAAGTGTGTATTTTAATCAGTTTTTAATAAGTTTTGGCTATGTAACTCTGTATGATTTGACAATTGCTGTTGCCTGCTAAAAGCAACTAATAAATATAAAGCATTTACAAAATTCATATAAATCTTAGTGGACATTGAATCATTAAGATCTATTACCACTCATTACTTTTCCTTCCATGAGTGTTAAATGGATAATGTTCTGAGTTCATACAATCAATGGTTGATCTGATTGGTTGCCTTAGTGTAATAAGAGATTATTTAAACAACATCCCGCTAACTTATTTTTCCTAGTTACCAAATTACTTCTCAGCCAGTAACAAGTGCTCACTTTCAAACAGTAGAAGGTTGCAGTTAATGGTGGGTCTCGAGGTTGTATTTCCACAGCTCGGCTACTCGGATGAGATCTGTAAGCTCGATGAAACAGGGATGTACCCTCCAAATGTATGTAACCAGTGCTGAGCTAATTCTCCTACCAGGGGCGGAGTGGGGAAACTTTTCAGCCCGGGAGTTTAATGGCCAAGACCGGCCCAATTTTTGTACATATAAAAAATTAGACAAAGGTGTACTAGCATGTAATATTTTTGTATTTTGTATTCACCGATCAAAACCTGCTTCTTCACATTCATAAACAACAAAGTAAATGTTTCTGCTGTGGTGCATCAATGTGTACTCAATCACACCTATATGATGTTCACCTGCATTATACTATATACTGTAGCAGCTCTTTAAACTCACCAGGAGTACAGTTTGACAATTAACTAGTTTCATAGAACATAGTTCAGTTTGGTGGTGCACTACAGGTGTGTTGGTTTATTCTCTCTAACGTTAAACAACGAGCATCAGAAGCATTGTAAAGTGTGTGAGGGGGGCATTAGTGGGGGGTCTGGGGGTCCTCCACCAGAAAAATTTGAAACTAGTAGATGCAGTTTCCTGCATTCTGGTGTATTTTACAGGTTCCTAAACATACTTTTACCTACATAAANACAGCATCGTCCCTGTGGAAAAAGAAACTCACAAAACACAGAGAGAAAAAACAAAAATTAGAAATAATTCAAAAACACTCTTTCAGACAGACATGACGTGTGTGAAACTGATAATGATTAATAAATCATATAATTTCAGTTTAAGAAACAACAAAGCTCAAGCACATCAGTTCTCCGTCTTCTCCTCATTTATAAATAACAAAGCCTCTGTTCTCTGAACAAAGCCAGGGGAAACCAGATGTCATATTCTGTATACAAACTGCACATATCTCTGCTGCTTTTAGCAAAAGTCCACTCATTTAACAATGTAATACAGTAGACTGGCTCCCAAGGAAACTGCCTGTGAAAACAGGTTCGCAGTTGTCCCATTTATGTAATTATGGAAGTAACTTAAAATCCTATTTGGAAGAACTGATGACATCATCACCTCACACACGTTCTCACATGTACCCCCGAGCCAGGAACCCCATGCCCTTCTGTGCCTCCTGGTGAGAACCAGCAAGCGCGAGCGAACCCGGGTCATGGTGCTGAAACAGATGCCCACCAGCCACCCAGATAAGTCTCGGCGGGAGATAAAAACCTGGAAATGGCTGAGGCAACCTGAAACAGCATCGAAGATGTGGCAATATGGAATGTTGTGAGATAAGRCGATGTACGAAATGCGTGCAGCGCAACGCAGCAAGGAGGGTAGACCCCCCAACCTCACTAGAATGCTTTGGACTGTTTTGCAACACCATGTGGGCAAATAAGGTCAGATCTGAAATACCCCACATGTGTAAACTAAAAAGATCTGCCACGTGAAACTGCAAATACGCGCTAATGTCTTTGCAGACTCATGGTCATCGTATTCAGTTTTAGATTAAAGAATATGCAAACAGTACCCGTAATCAACACATTTAACCTTGGTTTTATCTCATTTACCTCTGAGGCCTTCTGGGGGTTTTTATTGATGAGTGACTGGGCATTTTCAAAAAATGCAGGGGACCAGCTAACCAAAAAAAAAAAAAAAAAAAAAACCACAGCAACGTCCCTGATGGCCACAATCACTGACAAATATTTTGCAAAATATAACCAAACCCAAATGAGTAATCAGATGTCTGTTAAAAACTAAGGAGGGTCCAAAAAACAAACTGTGCAGACGACACACATTGGAAACACCAATTATCCCAAAAACAACCATAGATCAAACAGCGTCTAACAAACAGAAACATAATTCAAAAAGAAATAAAATTAACAGGTGCACCTTTAAAAACAGAAATACCAACATGTTCAAAGTCGCGGTCTAAATATGAGATTTGAGTGGCAGTATGCTGTTTAAGTTTGTTGAAGCAGATTTCTTTAAAGTGTTGTTATTAGCTGGCATGAGAACTGCACAATTACAGACTAAATATTTTCCAGAACGTTACACAACAAGCCCTTGGAATGTCCAGACCCTGGATGTTCCTAATTCACTAAGTCACCGTCTTCATACAAGATCAAACATACTTTCCTTTCTGCTCCTCACTTCTTTCTCGTAGACATCCACAGACCTTCTGACACTTACACGTTACACTTTTCCCCTTTAAAGTTGGACCCGAACATCCAGAGTCTTACTAAGGCCAAGCGTGATGGCGAACACGTATCCTTCTAAACTGTTCCGTTGTGCTTAAAAATAAAGAAGGACAGTTGACCATTCTGTCAACTCAGCAAGGTCAGTGGGAAACACAAAAATAAACACAAATGATATCTAAGAATGATTATTGTTGTCAGCAAGGTCTTGTTGTGACGTTAACCACTATCTGTAGATGAACAGAATGTCATGCAAACCTAGGTCATTAAAGGATGTCACGAAGTATTTGCTTAAACATCCACTTATGAAAATGACCAAAAAAAAAACATTGTCGCAGTGACCATAAGGCTGTTTCTTCCCAAATTTATAATAAAATTAAAAGAACTTTATGTGGTTCAAACCTTAACAAAAGTTTCCCCCTCTTCCCTTATGTTTTGCTTCTGGAGTGTATGAGTATGCCAGTGTTGTACTCATCCTGA
>NW_013952832.1:429809-435112 GCF_001266775.1 Austrofundulus limnaeus
GTTTAACCTTGACTGTTTGCACACTATGTTGAACCTGTACACGCCATTAAATCTGAGACGAGAGTCCCGTACTGAATCTAACTTTATTTGGAACATAAAGACATCTATAAAACATATAAAACCTTATAAAAACCTTTTCAGGTCTCACCTTCCTTCACCTATTGGGTCTGGGGGGTGAGTGTGGCATCTCTGGTCTCCTCCAGTTGACAGCACGTACCCACCTGAGTGTCCACCTTCTCCTTGTAGTAGGTCATCTTGGTCTGAAAAAGAAGCTCGACCTAACAGGTTTGTGAGTGGAGGCGGACCTCCTTCTCTGGAATGAGGATCAAAGCTGGTAGCAGGAAGAGGCCTGCTAATGGTCAGGGTCTTTATTTTGTTTTTGGTTTCCTCAGACTGCTGCATTAACACGTGGTGTTTCTGGTCAAGGTCAGCTAGTTGTTCCTTCAAGCTTCTAATTTGTCTCTGGCCAGATTTCTGTTGTTCAACCAATGAGTCGATCGTATCATTGGTTTGTTCAAGCCTTTCACAAAGTCTGTCATTCAAGTCAGAAGCTGTTTCATTTTCTTCCTGAAGGTTTGTGTGGGCTGCCTTCAGTTCTGTCAGTTCCTGGTCTAGGGCTTGTGACTCTGCTTGTGCATGCTGCAAACTGTTTTGAGCTTTTTGGTGTTCCTCATCTGTTTTAGCTGCATTAAATTTTACAAATGTTAGTTCAGCTTTTAGCTTGGAATTTTCTGTGGTAAGTGTTTGTACCTCTAGTTGTTTTTGGGTTATTTCAGTCTGGAGCTTTTGTTTCTCATGTCTTTTCAGCTTGAAGCTTTTGGCCTGCTCGTGAAATCAAATTTGTAGCGGCCTTCAGGCGGGCTGCTAAAATGCCAGCTAGGCTACCTAGCACTTTGTAGGCTTCTTTATCTTTAAGTTCGGCATTGATAGCTTCAAACACCAGTTCATCTGTCATGTCACTCAGTTCGGCTTCATCATGTGACTGAAGGCCTTCCAAATAGTTGGGGAGAACGCCTGCTGTGAGATCACTTAAAACTTTCTCTAATGATTCAAATGATCGGATGTTTCCCTTGGTTTCAGGTGTGGTTGAGGAAGGGTCTAGTTTAGATGCTTTGTCAGACATCTTGTCTGTTGTCACTTTTTAAATATGTACAAAAAGGAATTAAATGTTTAAAATGGGCTTGGATTGAACAATGAAATGCTTTAGTTGAATGTTGTTATGCTTAAATAAACAATAAGCCTATATAAAAGGGGAGCTTTGTTGCTTTCAACCTGTTCTATTAAGTTTATGTTAATAAGCAAAGGTGTTCAACAATGTTTGTTTATGGAAGCCAAGGCCTTTTGAAAGAAATGGAGAAAAATATATGCATATATTTTTTATTAAAAATTTAAAGTGTTAATATGAATAAAATGTTGAAATTTAAATGAATTATTGATCACTCATTAGCATAAAACAATGCTTTAATTGTTTATTACTATTTTAAAGAGTTTTCAAAATTTGCATTTAATTATTCAAAAAAATTTTTGAAACTATGTTAAAATGCATTTACAAAACATTAAAACACATTAGCGTTGAATAAAACTCCACTTTGAAAAAGCTGTCATTTCCGCTTATTTTGAGTCAAAATAAGGACTTCAATGAATTGTGATTATATATAAAAAGGTTTTGCCATACTCTGTGATGATTTTTTCTTGTCCACCAGAGGACGACGTCCCTAGGAAAGGGGTTTTACGTCGGCGCGAGTAAGCGTGATGATGTCACAGCGTGCTTCTCTGGGATTTGTAGTTTTTGTTGTCTTTCAGGCAGAACTTGTAGGCAAACGCAAAATACAGCGGTCCCCTTTAAGGAACCAAAAACACGCTGTGTTGTCTGGGGCCAGAGTTCAAGTAGAAACACTTTCTCAAGCAGTTCAGATCTGTTTCTGCCCCAGCGTCACGGAGCAGACTTACACATGCTGGGTGGATTCGACTCAGAGCAGCAAGCACTTTTAAGCCTTCACAATAAGGCTTTATTCCGACACATTTTAGACAAAATAAGCAAACACGGCTGTTTTATTAACAAAGGTGGGAAACGCTCTTTACAGCGAGGGAGGTGAAGCTTCACGAGGAGGTTTTTTTCACCTCAATTAAACTCCGTTCTTTTTCGATAACGGCAGCTTTTTGGCACAATTAGACCTAATCTTTATTGAAAAAGAAGTTCTATAGGATWTAAGTAGCTAGTTTAAATCGTTATAGATTTTGGTCTCTTTCAGAGCGTTTTAAGTCAGTGCAAGGCATATTTTTCTCTGAGAAAAATGGGGTTTTCATTTCTTTTATTTTTTCAATGTACTCCGAAAAAAAAACCCAGGTCGACCTAATTAATTTTCACATGCATCGATTCACAAAAAGTTTTCTGTTTTATTTCTTCTCATTTCACATCGGCAACGCAAACAGCTCTTGCATGCACATTCATTCACACTGGCAGAAGGGGGTGAAGGCTCTAAGCGTAAAACCAATGCGTCCACAGTTTTCAGCTTATAGTCTAACTTCTAGTTTTTAAAATCTGCATATCACGAACATCAATGGCGTCCAGCACTGATAATATTTTTGATACGCTAATCTCACAGCCCAGAAGAAAAAATAAAAATTAAAGATTTCTGCTTCTTGCTGATAGCTTGTCTCACAGCGCCATCTCTGGCCTCACACGGGGCACCAATTTGTAGAGGTTTTAAACGCTAAAATTCTAAAATGGATAATTTGTGAATTATTTAAATACACAAATTGTCTTTTTCCTCAAGGCACCACTAAAGTTTTTATAGTAAAACTTCAGAAAAACTTTCTTTTAATATTCAGTCTCTAAATATGAAGGCGTTTAATTCTTTCAGTTTAATGACGGCGTGAGACAAGGAAATACACTGACAGAGACAACTCACATTTGGAAATTCATCTGTGTATTATTTAAAATGAGGTTTAGAGGGAAATATATGCATTACAAGTCATTTCTTAGACAAAACACACTTTATAATCAGTTCCGTAAACTTAATCAAGAAGTGACGTAATTAATCTGGCATGATTACCATGTGAACAACTTTCTACACATATTTCAGTGAGACACTAACTTGCTATTCCTAAGCCTACAACTAACAAAGAGGGAGCTCAGGGGAAGAAGAATGAACATTGATATACCCTGATCTGATTTAAGTCTTTGAACACACCATCAGATTAATGAAGCAAGATATTTCCTACCGGCAAAGTTTGTAGACGCCAGAATGGATACTTCTATGCTAATTGGGCTGGCACGTGAAGTCCAACCGAGTCTGTGACTTAGCTGTGCAGAAGTTCCCTGGTCATCTGGATTACCGGGCTGCATTCACTGGCGATGTCCAGGTACCGCAGCGGCTGCTTCCTTGCGGGTACACTGATGGTTGTCCGACTTGAATTAAATCAGCTTCTTCATTCAATGTAAATCTCCTTCCTGAAAAGCACTTTCAGATTAAGCTATAAAAAGGAAATAAAGTTGGAAAAATGAATGGCCTCGCCTTGGGATGGGGGGAAGCTGGAGCTGAAAAAACTACTCTCTCCTCAAATGCTTCTTCGAACTCTAACACATTGCAGAACAATGAAAGGCTCCTTGTTCACAACGGAACTTCTCATTGGTTAAGACTTTCTGCGGTGGTCACATGACCCATCCGGACATGTAACAGAAGAACAGAGTAATAATTATTCAAAACCAGATCAAGTTACTTAAACAATGTCATGATTATTATAGTAATTAAATCAGAGTACCAAAGTATTGTTTTGACACTTCACAGATGCCTTTTATATTTATAAATGGAAAACATGGGTGAAAATAAAATATTTTCAAGGTTAATTGATAAAATGTCCACAGGGTGGCATTGCTGACCCACAGATAAATCTGATGAGAGTCTTTTGATGTTTCTTCTTGTTTAACATCAGGGGCACTTTGATGTCAAACAATGTTTATTCCAGTCTTAATCTGAAAGAGGTGATAAAGAAATTAACTGGCAACAGGAAGTCTAGTCTTTGTTCTAAGGTCTAAGGGAGAAGTATCAGATGAATTAACAGGAACAATAGTTTGACTGTCTCTTGTTGAGAAGATATTCATGTTTCCGCTACAGGGGCTAGAAACAAAGACAACAAGGAACACAAGACTCAAGACATATGAAGCAACAAGAACAAACAAAAACCCGACAGGGAACCCCTGGGAGAAAAAACTAAACTAGAAAAAGTCAATGATGGCCCTAGGCACATCTGATAAGTGGTCCCAATTCTGGTGGATGACCATGAACCCCTCCACCACAGAAGCCAATGTCCGGAGGCCGGCCTGGAAAGCCCGCTACATCAGCCGAGACCGCGGGAGCCGAGAGGGAGGAAGCGGAAGCAGACATGGAGCCAAGGGAGGAGGGGGGAGCAGACGTAGAACCAAGGGAGGAGGCGGGAGCCAATGAGGAACCGGCGGAGGTTGAGGGAGCCAGAGCCTTGGCGATGGTGACCAAAGGCGACAGAGGCGACGGTAGCCAAACCAGGCGACATGGAGGCGAAGGCAGCCGAACCAGGTGACATGGAGGCGATAGTCGACGACCCAGGAAACTCAGGAGCAGAGGGCTCAGCAGGAGACCCAACAGGAACCAGAGCTGGAGGGCCCGCAGGAATCAGAGCTGGAGGACCAGCAGGAGCTGGAGCAGGAGGTCCAGCATCATTTATCATGATGGTAAATAATACTGGGCTGATAGCACTCCCCTGTGGTGTTCCATTACTTACAATAAATCTCTAGAATAGTCCTCCCCAATCTTAACTCTTATTTTTCTATCAGTGAAGAAACTTGATATCCAATTATATACCCTCCCTACTATTCCCATTTGTTCTAATTTAATGAGCAACCTTCTCTCCACATTGAGTCATAGGCTTTTTCTATATCAAGGAATACAATTACTATTATTTCTTTCATTTTAGTGCTTTTTCTATATCATTACTAACTCTAACTAATGCATCAGTTGTTAATTGACCTGTTCTAAATCCACATTGATAATTGCTAATGAGTTCTCTTTGCTCCAAGATATACATTATTCTGCCAACTAATATTTTCTCCATCCATTTATACGTGAGATGTTAATGCTATCAGTCTGTATTTAGTGGGATTTGATGGATCTTTTCCTGGCTTATTAAATGGAAAAATTGTTTCTCTTTTCCAACGTTCCCTCTTTCCATATTTTATTAAACAGTTTTAGAACTAAAAGGAAAAAAATTGTATAGGTCCTCTGGACGGGTTCTTCTTTAATGAAACGTTTCGTCTCTCTTCCAAG
>NW_013952833.1:0-234 GCF_001266775.1 Austrofundulus limnaeus
ACTCCACACAGCTCCGTGTGGACAGACTGTCTGTCTGAACAACGCTTCAGCACAACTACACAGAGTTTCTTAGCCTCAAACAGCGCTAAACTCCCTACACGTTATGTTTATTTATATATAAACCGTGCTGACGGCTCTTGAGTCGCGACCTCAAAGCTTCGTCATGGAGTTTAAACTGGTTACATTCCACTCATGGATATGCGTATTTTACGCATGAAACCAGACCAGACTTAT
>NW_013952833.1:1761-24507 GCF_001266775.1 Austrofundulus limnaeus
ATATATATAGGACTTTGTCCTATTCACTTAAAGAAAATAAAAACACTTTAAAATGATTTCTTCTTATAAGTGTAAAAAAATAAAATCAAAGACAAAGAAAAAACAATAGAAAAGTTTTTTTTCACCAGGGTTACCTCTACAAAATACAATATTTGTGTCTTTCTCAAAACTTTTGGCCATGATTGTACAGTCATTCACCCATTCTCACACACATTCACTCACTGATGATGTAAGTTAGATTGTAGCCACAGCTGCGCTGGGGCACACTGACAGAGGGGAGGCTGCCATGCACCGGCGCCACTGGACCCTCTGACCCTCTGTGAAGTGTCTTGTCCAAGGACACAATGACACAATGACTAAAGGGATGGAACAGGGGATCGAACTCTCCTAACCACTCTGCCACAGCCATCCCAAATAAATAAAAACCTTGTTACATTTTTTCTCAGCTGATAAAACTTACTTTGTGAAAGCTACAGAGATGTAAGATAAGATATCTTAATTGTCTTTGCACAAAAAAGCAAAATTTTTGTTGGAACAATCCTCCAGGTGTCAACATCAAGTAAAATACAAAACACAGAAATACAACATAAGGTAAACGGAAAGATATAATATACAGTATACCTGTGACCAAAGATCCTGTTTTTGTGTCATTTCTTCCTGACAGGAGTGAAACCATTTAAGTGTGATGTTTGTGAAGCTTCCTTCACCACCAACGGAAGTCTGAGCCGCCACATGATAATCCACGTCAAGTCTTTCAAATGCTCCATGTGTGATGAGAGCTTCAGGACCGGTCTTCTCTGTAAAAGGCATATGAAGAAAGAGCACGGTGTTCAGGATTACAGTAAGGATGGCAAAACAATGTTTGCATGGCACTTTCTTCTATGTTTCTGTAGTAATATTTACATCTTCTCATTTCTCAGTAGTTTAGAAATCAAAGTAGATGTATCAAGTTACATTAGTGTTTGGAAAATGTTTTGGATTTTTTTCTCCTGCTTGTTGGGTTGCGGGGCAGCAGCCTAAGCAGAGATACCCAGACTTCCCTCTCCCCAGCCACTTGGGCCAGCTCGTCTAGGGTAATCCCAAGGCATTCCTAGGCCAGCCGAGAAACAAAGTCCCTCCAGCGTGTCCTGGGTATTTCTCTGGATCTCCTCCCAGTGGGACGTGCCTGTAATACCTCACCAGCGAGGCATCCAGGAGGCATCCTAACAAGATGTCAGAGCCACCTCAACAGGCTCCTCTCGACGTGGAGGAGCAGCGGAGCCCCTCCCGGTTGACCGAGCTTCTCACCCTATCTCTAAGGGAGAGCCCAGACACCCTACGGAGGAAACTCATTTCGGCTTCTTGTATCCGACCATAGACAAGGGTAGGAACGTAGACCGACTGGTAAATCGAGAGCTTCGCCTTCTGGCTCAGCTCTCGCTTCACCGCTACGGACCGGTACATCGCCCGCATCAATGTAGATGCAGCACCAATCCGCCTGTCGATCTCCCGCTCCATTCTTCCCTCATTTGTAAACAAGACCCAGAGATACTTAAACTCCTCCACTTGGRGCAGAACACCCCCCCCCCCCCGACCTGGAAAAGGCACCCTACCCTTTTCCGGCTCAAGACCATGGTCTTTGATTTGGAGGCACTGATCCTCATCTCGGCCGCTTCACCCTCGGCAGCGAATAGCTCCAATGAGCGCTGGATATCATGATCTGATTAAACCAATAGGACCACATCATCCTCAAAAGCAGAGATGCAATCCTTAAGTCACCAAAACAGATCCCCTCAACACCTTGGTTGTGCCTAGAAATTCTGTCCATAAAAGTTATGAACAAAATCTGTGACAAAGGGAAACCTTGGCGGAGTCCAACTGTCACTGGAAACAAGTCCGACTTACTACCGGCAATGCAGACCAAACTCTGACACTGGTTGTACAGGGACCTAACAGCCCATATCAAAGGGCTTGGTACCCAGTATACTCCCAGATTTCCCCCCACCACTGGACTCCCAGAGGGACACAGTTGAACGCCTTCTCCAAGTCTACAAAACACATGCAGACTGGTTGGGCGAACTCCCATGCACCCTCCAGGACBCTGCTGAGGGTGTAGAGCTGGTCCAGTGTTCCACTACCAGGATGAAAACCACACTGCTCTTCCCGAATCCGAGATTCGACTATCCAACGGACCTCTGAATAGACCTTACCAGGGAGGCTTAGAAGTATGATCCCCCTATAGCTGGAACACACTCTGCGGTCCCCTTTTTTAAATTAGTGTCCACCACCCTGGTCTGCCAATCCAGGGGACCTGCCCCCGATGTCCACGCAATATTGTAGAGTCACGTCAACCAACGCAACCCCACAACATCCAGAGCCTTAAGGAACTCCAGGCAAATCTCGTACACCCTCGGTGCCATGCCACTAAGGAGCTTTTTAACCACCTCCGACCCAGGGTCCCCAGACTCTGCTTCCTCATGGGAAGATGTGTCGATGCAAAAGAGGTGGGAGGAGAAGAAAAGAGATTATGAGGCTCTGAAGCTGTGTCTCCCCAGGTGTGCATTCGCCTCCACCACCGCAGCTCCGCCGCCACAGCGTCAAACCTTCGCTCAGGCAGTGGCACGCTTGCCCCCCACCTTTAGGATCCCAAAATTGGCAAAGGTGCAGGGAGCCCTACAAGCGCCGCAAAAACCCTCCAAAGTCCCATGGCAAAGGAAGCCTGAGGCCCCATGCCCCAACAATCGCCGCCACCCACCTCCACTCAGGTGGCCAGGAGGAGGAAACGGCTGGCCTGGCATCCTCCATGGATGGAGGGAATGAACTGAAATCTTTTCCCTCCACGGTTCTGTTCAGAGGGTTCAGCAAAGTTCCGTGCGTGCCCGAGAGGATGTTCAAGCCTGCTCAGCGCGCCACGAAGTTCACAGCACTCGATGTTCATGAGGAACCCCTCAGCGGCCCTCAACAGTGTCACACAAGCACATTAATCTTCTGTCAAAGAGAAATAAATGTTTGCAAACTCTCGCATCCAGGCTACGAGCTGAGGGTGCAGTTAAAAATGTTGAAAAACATAAACATGAGCCAATTTGGGGATTTAGTCCTTCCTTTTTCGAAAGGAGTAAGACTTTTCCCCGAATCGGACAGAACTGTCAAAAGCCAAAATCCACGCGCATGTGCACTGCAAGCCGAAACCTTTTCCAACCCAGAGTCGCTAGAGGGCAGTCTTTGCTTGTGTTTAACAAACTGGTTGGCTAGCTGCCTGACAGTGAAAGCAGAAAAGTGGACAGAATGCACAAACTCCGAGTGGGTTTTGAAAACAATAAAAAGAGGATACAGGCTACAGTTTGCAGTGCCAATGGGGATTGTACACAGGAAGGTTATCACAACAAATGCTTCCCTGACAAGATGGGGAGGTATTTGCAAAGTTAAAACTGTGACTGGGTCTTGGAACCCAAAAATGCAGTCATCCCACATAAATTTTTGGAGCTGCTAGCCGTTCAGCTAACATTAAAACACTTCCTTCCTCTCCTAGAAGGACACCATGTGTTGGTCAGAACAGACAACACCACTGTGGTGGCTTGTATCAACAGGCAGGGGGCCTGAGATCACTGAGGCTTCAGACACTGGCCCACAAACTGATCATCTGGAGCAGCAGACATTTCCTGTCTCTGAGGGCCACTCATGTTCCTGGAGTGCTGAACTGTGGAGAAGATCTTCTCTCCAGGGGGAACCCTCTGTATGCAGGGTGGAAACGCCATCCAGAAGTGGTCAGGCTGGTCTGTCAGAGGTTCAGACAGCCATCAGTGGACCTTTTTGCCTCACAAGAGAACAATCAGTGCCCCCTGTTCTTCTCCCTGCACAACCAGAATGCACCACTGGGGGGGTGGATGCACTCACCCACAGGTAACTTTGGTGAGATGAGATCTATGGGAGGAAAAGCATAAAGCAGGTCCCGAAGCCACCTGTGGATGCACTCACCCACAGGTGGCTTCGGCTCCTGCTTTATGCTTTTCCTCCCATAGCTCTCATCTCACCAAAGTTAGCCAGGGTGAGGTCAGAAGGCCTGTCAATGATTCTCATTGCACCTCATTGGCCATCAAAACACTGGTTAGCAGAGATAACTCAGCTTCTCTGTGAGGAGCCTTGGCCTCTGCCTGCATGCAAAGACCTGCTGTCTCAGGCGTGGGGACAAATCTTTCACCCCCACCCAGAAAGGCTGGCTCTGTGGGCCTGGCCCATGAGTGGTTCAACCTTCAATCCACAGGGCTCCCACAGAATGTGATTGAGACCATACAGAATGCAAGGGCACCTGCAACAAGATCCCTGAATGAGTGCAAACGGTTCATTTTTGAGAAAAGGTGGTTTGCTCAGAGACATTCACACCAGTTGCCTGCTGGATGTCACTTTGTAGGGGTCTGACAGTACTCATCCTGTCCTTCCTTACACCAAAAGCAGACACTGATCCATTTTGACGTCCTTGTCATGTTCTCCGAGAGTAAATGCCTGTCTCCTGAAATTTCCTCAATGCACTTGAAACTAGGGGTGTAAATCACCAGCTTCATCACAATACAATATTACATTGATATGTTTGGATGACTATTTGATATTTCTCGGTCTCACGAAATCTGTCACAATATGATTTCAATTCACGTCTGTGATCGATATAATGCGATATCATTTGCCCATCTAACACAATTACTGTGTTAGATGGGCATATGATATTGATTCAAGCATATGATGAAGATATAGATCAATATTTTCATTTTGCCTCGATATAACTCAATCATGCACTATTCATATCGATATATCAATATAGATCGATGTATTGTTACACCCCAACTTGAAACTATGCTGGGAGACACAGCAAACCTAGCATTCTTTATTATAGCTCATTCTCATTAATTATATTTTACATTACAAAATGTATACATATACTGTATATTGATTTGGACACTGACCTCAGTCAAATGCAAAACTACAGAAAACAATAAAATAAAGTAATGAGGACGGGGAAAATGTCTGCAGACTCCAGCTTTAAAGCCATTTCTGTTTTTGTATGTTGTAAATGTCATTAACACCAAAGCAGCTGACATTGATTAACAACTCCTTCTTGTACTTTGTATCTCTTTTAATAAAAAAAACTTTAAATGCATCCCCTCAGATTTATTTGGCTTGCATTAGGCGTAGCAAAAAGATACTTTACTATTTAAAACAGAGGAGCCCAAAGTGGGGCCCGCGGGCCAAATTTGGCCCGCCAAGCCATTTGATTTGGCCCACCAACAGTTGCCAAAGTTACAAGGTTGTAACCTGTTATCCTATAGGTAGAAACACAGTGTTTCCACTGGTCAAATGACTATATAAAAGGGCTGTAGTGAAGGTAGTTTTCAGTCATGGTGCTGACATATCTTTGATTTATTAGGATTAAACAAGAAACATGAAATGACAACAAGAAATATTTAGATCAGATTTAACCCCGCATGTAGATTTGCACACTTTATAAGGCCACAAAAACTCATATTTTATCAATTTATGAGATGTCCCATGAGGCTTTGCTACTTGAGCGTATGGCAGACTTTCTCCAAGTGCACAGACTAAAACAAAAGAGGGCCATTGCATAGCTTAATGGTTAAAAATAAAGGACTTTACTTTAAAAAAAGTATTTGTATTTCATGTATTATATAACTGCATTTGGCCCGCAGCCATGGATAGATTTTCATTCTGGCCCCCTCGGGGAAAATGTTTGGGCACCCCTGATTTAAAATAACAAATCTATATACTTTTTGCAGCTATAGGACTGGATGGTACAGAAGGGGAAGAGGAGGAGGAGGATGTAGAAGGGGATCAGAAAACATTGAAGAGGAGAAGTTTGGAAATCATCACCTTCACTGAAGAACAGACAGCGGAGCTAGCCAAAGACCCTGGAGAAGAGGCATCAGTGTCGGAGCGGATCCTCTCTCAGTCAGCGGCTGAGAGAGATCGGATCAGCGAGATCAAAGACAAAGCTGTGGAGCTGGAAACAGAGCCCAAGTTTGCCAACTGCTGTAATTACTGCCCCAAAAGCTTCAAGAAGCCCAGCGACCTTGTCAGGTGAATGCTAATATCTTTTTATTGATAGCTTATGAAGAAAGTCTTTACCTTGGAGTAATATTCCTAATGAAAATTTGAATGAGCTAGTAGTCTACATCGAACTGGGCCTCTCACTGATTCTGTTTGGTGATATTAATTTGGAACAGCTAACCTCAGTCACAGGATATGAAAGTTCAGTGGAGAATAATTAGAAATAATTAAACTCTTTGACAGTCATCTCTTATTTCTTACATTGGTATCAGATGTCACCTTCGTGTCAAATACGAGCTGTGAATAGAGAAAATCAGCTGTGAAAGTCAATTTGCTGCTCAAAATCAGAGAAACAACATTGCGTTTAAAGAGTTTTTGATAGTTTTTCTAAAAAGTTTGTTACTTATTACAAATAAAAGTCATTTCATACCAGCTTTAGTCAGATCTACACCACTCAGCCAAAACCATTACTCTGCTCTTATTGGTAATGAGTTTCTCTGGTAGTTTTACCTTTTAAAATCTCCAATGTGACATGACGAAAGGCTGCGTTTTAAGGTTTTAGCTGTAGTTTAGAAAGAAACACATTAACTGAAAAGGAAACCTTATGCTCAGAACGTAGCCATTATTCTAATTCAGTGTCAAGCTTTAGTGAGTCCTTTAGTAGTGTAAGCAGCTGAAACAAAAAATGAGTTAATTGAATCTGTCTTGCTTGAATTAGCCTGTCTCTTCAAACTTCATCTGTTACAAAAGGACAACTGATATTACCAACTTTTAAAAACTGTTACGGCCAGAGGTCTTTCTTCTATGTTTATACTAAAGCATGGAATGACGTTCCTCAAAACATAAAGTCCATTTCAAAACTACAGCCCTTTAAGAAGAATCTTGTCTGCTATCTGCTGGACACTTTCTGTTGCGCTCATATTTAGACGTCTTATTTTGCAAATGCTGCCTTCCTGAAATTTGGTATGCTTGTTTGTCTTTGTGTCTATGGTGTATAATGATGTGATTGTGATGCTGTAATTCAGAGTGTTTTATGTGCTGCAGAACAGGAACCTGCTGTAAAACAGCAATTATGCTGAGTCAGGCTTGATTTTTAATAATMTTTTCCTGTTAATTAAATAAATCAAATCAAATCAAATCACACTCTCCTTAAAAGGTAAGGTAAGGTAAGGTTGTGACAAACAAGCTGAATTTGTACAGTCGTAGCAAAAAATAAGTAGGCTTTACACATCAGGTCATTAAGGTTTTCTAAATCTCAAAGGCACAGTTCAGCAAATTTGAAGTGAACAAGTTCCAAATAATTAATATCTTATTAGTATGTCTCTGTTTTAGATAGTTCATTGAATGACCTCAGTTTGTGGAATGAATTTTCTGTTTGACAGGACTGATGAGCTAATGGCTGGTCTGAGCTGGGCCAGAACCAGAGCGGATTCATCTCTAAAAGATTTTAACGGTTCACACAAGTGCTATTTCCTAAAAATCACAATGAGTTCTAAATCTGTTGATACTTGCAAGTCCAAATAGTGTCAGTAGCATCTAGCTGTAGTTTTTGCAGAAATTGTATGTTTTTGCAGTGCAAAGATGACAGCAGTGTACAGGGTTGTAGAATATAATTTACACAAAGCATTTTGAGTTGTTTTAAGTTGGCAAAGTCTACTTGAATGTGGGTTTTCTTGAACTGCATTTACTAGCTAACAAGAGGTTTGAGCAGATGCACTTCCAAAGCAGATCAATCAATCAAATTTTATTTATATAGCCCTTTACAACAGTGACTACTGAACCAAAGTGCTTTCCATTAGTTCAGCAATAAGAAATGAAGAATAAAAGCCAACAATATTATTAGAAAAATAAAAACAGTGCACTACAGTGTGCAGTTCTAAACAAATGTGTCTTCAGCTTAGCTTTGAACAAAAATAGGTTATTGACCACGCGCAACTCAAATGGTAAACAATTCCATAGTTTTGGACCAGCTACAGCAAATGAACAATCACCCTACTCTTTGGACTTTGATCTATATAGACTTTCAAAAATGTTGGTCAGCTGACTGAAGAGCTCTAACTGGACAATGTGCTTGTAAAAGATCACAAATAAGAAGGTATCAGCTTTAAAAACAAACATAAGTTTAAAATCAACATAAACGAACTGGGAGCCAATGAAAGGAGTAAAGTACAGGCATGATGTGATCTTGCCTTCTTAACAGAACTTCTATTTTCAAAGATCCCAAAGTTGTTCCCAGGCCAGCCAAAATATTCAGGGTGTATTCACACCAGGAAAGTCCTTTAGTCCACTTGTTTGATCTGAACCAAAAGTGGACTTCATTTTTTTTGTTTGGTGCGGTTTGCATTCACATTGTGCTTTTTTGTAAACAAACTATAACTTGTAAACAAAGCCACAAGGGTGACGATCATTGCTCCCATTAGACAGAAAGGTCGGGGGAGGGACTGAGCGCACAGACCCAGAAAGAAACATGGAAGTCCTGTGTGCTGCAGTTCTGATGTGCACATTTGTGCTGATAGTACAACTGCAATACCATTTATAAAATGTCAAAGCGGCTAATTCAATGGTGGTTTTGTGATGATATTCTAATTTTGGAGCGACGTTAGTAAATGTGTGCTGCAACCCAAAGGAGATGAGGTGCTCTGCGTGTTCTGACCCACAACATCAGGCATGTCCAACTCTGGTCCTCAAGGGCCGGTCTCCTGCAAGTTTTAGATTTGTCCCTGCTTCAACACAGCTGATACAAATAGATGATTAACCTTCTCAGTTTGCCATCAAGGTATGCAGAGGCCCACTCATTAGGCACTCCTTAGGTTCAGCTGTGTTGAACTAGGGCAGCACCTAAAACATGCAGGACACCGGCCTTTGAGGACCAACTTTGGACACCACTGCACTACATGCTGGCAGCTGAGCTGCTAAGCAGGAGACGACAAATCAAGTAGGATTTTGGTTTATTTAGCTTAGCAATGGTGGCCCGTGAAGTCCAAAAAGGCGCATGTTTTTCATAATTGGTTTGGTTTGAGTCCGTTCTGAATTCACACCAGAAGCGAACCACACCAGAGTTCGTTTGGAAGCAGACCAAGTCCACCTCAAAAAACAGGTCTCGGTCCAGTTGTTTGATCCGCACCAAAGTTTGCATGAGTGTATTCACACCTGCACAAAAGGTCCGGACCAACGGGGGAAACAAACTCTGGTCTGTTTAAAACAGACCAAATGTGTCAGGTGTGAATACACCCATAGTCTCTCCAACACGTCCTGGGTCTTCATTGGGGTCTCCTCCCAGTTGGACATGCTCGGAACACTTCCCTTTCAGGCTTTCAGAAACTGTTTCTAGAAAAGCAATTAAATGTTCAAAGAAAAACTTGGAAAATCTTTCAGATTTACCACATTGTTCAAGACATTAAATTAATATAGGAAAGTCTGGTTGTTAGGAAGCAAAACATAAAGAAATAAGAGAAGACGGGACGGTTCTTCTCATTTCAGTATTTAAAATTAATGCTACTATCATTTGGTCAGTCAGCTTTTTGTTTTTACATTATTATTATCAGTTCAAAACAAATGAGCCTTTTTCCTTTCCATTAAATGTATTAATTTAAGATTCTTTATTAGACACAAAACTGTCTGCAGCACCTATCTATTTGCAGCCTCTACTTGCAACTTCTCGTCCTTTTTATAAGTCCCATAAACCCATTCACTTTGTCAGGTGGCTTTTCATTGAAATGAAATGTAAGAAAGTTGGCATATTGCAGAAATAAACATACGATGAGGTTTAAAAGCTCAGTATTCTGTAGTGGGAAAAGAAAATTTAAATTTAAAATTTTCAATGTATCACCAGGTGAGGTGTTTCATTGAGAGGAAACACATCACCTGCTGAAGTTTAACTACAATCATTTTATGCTGAGAAAATGAAGAACTTGTAGCTAATTTTGTCAAACCATGTACATTACGTTTTTGACAAAGTCATGCAATACAATTAATTTTTTTAGTGCTTCAGATACATGGTAATTACTTACAGCTACAACCACATGAAATCTTTGCTCAATATCTCAAAAACGGGCTAAACTATAGCCATTTGTACTTGTGCTGATTAGCTATGGTGGCCACTTTAAACTGTGGTGGCTTCAAAATTTAATCGGTTGTAGACCCTATTTTCCTAGTGTTTTTAATAAAATCCAGTCAGTATTTTATATTTTTTGCTAACAAACACTGTTACCTCCAACATTTAAATCGAAAATCTTGATGAAAAAAATATATTGCAGTGTTAAAGCTGTAGACCGATGGTAATTTGAAAATTTCAACTTTTGGCTCAGCTCTTGCTGCACCACAACAGATCGGTGCAGCACCAATCCGCCTATCAATCTCCCGCTCCATTCTACTCTTATTCATGAACAAGACCCCAAGATACTTAAACTCCTCCACTTAGGGCAGGACCTCTTCCCTGACCTAAAGAAGGCACTCAGATTTGGAGGCACTGATCCTCATCCTGGCCGCTTCACACTCTTCTGCGAACCACTCCAGCGAAAGATGGAGATCGCGATCTGATGAAACCAATAGGATAATATCATCTGCAAAAAGCAGAGACAAAGACCAACCTTGGCTGACTCCAACTTTCGCAGGAAACAAGCCCGACTTACTACCGGCAATATAGACCAAACTCTGACACCGGCTCTTTCAGGGACCTAACAGCCTGTATCAATGGGCTTGTTACCCCATACTCCAGGAGTACCTCCCACCGGACTCCCCGAGGGACACAACCGAACGCCTTCTCCAAGTCCACAAAACACATGTAGACTGACTCCAGGACCCTGCTGAGGGTGTCGAGCTGGTCCACTGTTCCACGACCAGGACGGAAACCACACTGCTCTTCCTAAATCCGAGATTCAACTATCCAACAGACCCTCCTCTCCAGGACCCCTGAATAGAACTTACCAGGGAGGCATTGCGTCAACCAACACAACCCCACAACATCCAGAGCATTAAAGCACTCATCCACCCCCGATGCCCTGCCACCGAGGAACTTTTTAACTAGTATGGTGACTTCAACAATAGAGATTTTAGAGGAATTATTTGTGGCTAGATTGGATCAATTTATCGATGAGCAGAATATTTTAAGTAGTAGTCAATATGGGTTCAGAGCAAATAACTCACTTCAATGGCTCTTATGGAAGTGATGGAACAAATAACTGCTGTTGATTAAAAACAATACTGTGCTTGTATTTATGTTGATTTAAAGAAAGCATTCGACACCACTGTCCACAATATCCTTCTTGCAAAACTACATAAATATGTCATTAGCACTACATTGTATATGTAGTTATCTGAAAGATAGGAAACACTTTGTACAGATAAATGAAGTAAGATCTGAACTCTGTAACATTACATGTGGAGTTCCTCAGGGTTCTGTACTTGGACCAAAGTTATTTATTTTATATGTGAATGATTTGGTAATGTGTCAGGGTTGCTTAAATTAATTTTATTTGCAGATGATGCAGATCTTTTTGTTCGGGCAAAGACATAGAACAGATGTTGGAAATGATGCAAACTGAATTTGTGAAAATACAAAATTGGTTTAAATTTAAGTTAAATTATCATAAAATTTAGATAAAACTAATTATATGATATTCGGTAATAGAAATGGAATTATTGATGTTCTATTTACAGTTGATGATGTTGAGATCTGTAGAGTCAGTGAGGTGAAGTTTCTGGGTGTCATCATTGATGAAAAGCTGACATGAAGACCTCACATGAATTACCTAAGAACAAAAAATGCTAAATCTATTGGAGTACTGTATAAAGTAAGGGAGTTATTTAATGATAGAGCTATGTACATGTTGTATAATGTAATGGTTGTTCCACACTTGATTTATTGTGTTGAAGTCTGGGGGAAAGCATGTAAAACAATTATAAACCCTATTTTTGTTTTACAAAAAAGAGCTGTAAGAATTTAAAATAGAAAACGCTACAGTCACCTATCAAATATATTATTTTATCAGTTGAAATTATTGAAGTTCTGTGAGTTGGTTGATTATAATGTTTTACAGGCTATGTATAAGGCTCACAAATGTACATTACCTTTAAACCACCAATTACATTTTATTTAGAGAGAAAGTTGTTATAATCTGAARGGGGTAGAAATGTTTGTGAAACCTGGATTTCAAACTAGTTTGAGGGAGCGGTGTACTTCCATACAAGGAATAAGACTGTGGAACAATCTGGAGAGTGATGTCAAAAATGCCAGATCAATGTTTATGTTTAATAGAATGGTAAAAGTCACTTTCTTAAAGAAATATGAAACAATATAATGTGTATTCATACGAAAAGTTGTTCAACAAGGATTTGAGATTGTTTTTGTTTAGCTTTTCGTGTTTGTAGATTTTTATTGTTTAAAAATTCAATTTTGGGAAGAAAAAGGCGCAGATACTATAAGATTTTTTTTCTTCTTTCTGCCGGCGTTCATTTTATTTGTGATTTGTATTTTTATTGTATATAAATTTATTTAGTTAATTTTAAAGAAATGAATAAAGTTTGGAAAAAAAATCCGACCCAGGGTCCCCACCGTCTCTGCTTCCTCATGGGAAGACGTCGGTGATATTGAGGAGATCTTCAAAGTATTTGGCCCACCGACCCACAACGTCCCGGGTTGAGTTCAGCAGTGCACCATCCCCATCATAAACAGTGTTGGTTACTTCTCAGACTTTCTAATTAAAGAGGACAAATTTAGAAAAAAATACTGAAGCCTGTAAATAATGGACAAGGCCACGTTGTTCCTTAATCAGCTTGAGATGTTCTGTTAATAGCGGCGGAAGGGTGAAAATATTAGAGCTGTGAAAGGTTTTATTTTATTCTCAAAAACAAGTTTCTTGGTAGTTCAGATACTCTGAGACTGCCACATTTTTAAACATAAAACAATGGTTTCTTTAAAACTTGGCCTGAGGCTGTTCTTCACTTAAAAATCTCAGACACTCAGCTGTGAGCTATGTTAATAATTTTTTCCTAGATATGGAATTTACTGTTTAGTTGAAGCTTAAATACGTATTCAACCTAACTGAAAAAAAGAGGTCATGACTGACTGCACATCCTGCTTTTTATTTCCTCTCATCCTCTCTGTTTGTCTCTTGCAAAATATTAACTAGCTTTATTTACTGCTGTCTTAAATCTCAAATTTGTTTATGTGATCTGTCATATTTGACTCTTAACCTCTGTTTTGATGTTCAGGCACATCAGGATCCACACAGGTGAAAGACCATACAAATGTGATGAATGTGGGAAGAGTTTCACAGTGAAGTCGACTCTGGACTGCCATGTGAAAACACACACAGGTCAGACATTAATTTATTCAAAGATGAGCACAGTAACTATGTAATTAGAGGTAGACCTATTGGTCAGGTGATGAATTAAAAAAAATCTTGGTTGACCTCTAATTTGGCAATAGCTGGTTTTTTTTTTTGTTTTTGTTTTTTTTGACAGGGTTCTTACACAGTCCTGAAATGGGTGATAATTGTTTTTAGTTTTTTCTTGGTCTTGCCAAAAAGAAAATAGAGTATTGAAAAACATTTATGTTTTCACTTTCATTTAGATAAAAATCTAATACTTATTGACTTTGCTGCTGTGCATCTTTCTTTTGGAGTTTTACTGACCTGGCCCAAAAAAAAAGGATGCCACCAACACCATCCAGTGTTGCAAAAATATTTTCACCAAGATCTTGCAATGATGATGGTAGAGTCTGACTGCTGTGCAAAGCCTTCTCCAGCACATCCCAAAGATTTTCACTGGACTCTGTGGAGCCAATCCATGTGTGAAAATGATGTCTCATGTTCCCTGAACCACTCTTTCACAAGTCCAGTGCCATGAATCCTGGCAAATATGGCCGTGCCATCAGGGAAGAAACAATCCATGGATGGAATAACCTGGTCATTCAGTATATTCAGGTAGTCAGCTGACCTCATTCTTTGAGCACAGACTGTTGCTGAACCTAGACCTGACCAACTGCAGCAACTCCACATCATAGACCGTAGTTAGATCCAGATGGTGACTTTTTGTTTTGGCCAGGAAGTGTATGTACAAGACGAAAAAGCTGAAGAGCAACACATTGATTCAGCATGTTGTTCCTGCTACAAATATTCTTGCCAGAAATGAGGAAAAAACAACAACAACCATATTGGTGTGCAATCTGGACCCTGACATAACGTTACACACCAAAAATGGAAGTAAAGGGCTGTATCATTAAACATCTTGAAAGTTCACAGAAGAGACATTTTTACAAGTTTGCATTACTGTTCAACTTTAGCCACAAAACAGATATGAATATGTAATATGAGAAAATGGTAGGTGCTGGACTCCAGCCCACATGGCAGAGTAGAAAGTTCCGACAATACATGAGATGTGATTTTACCAGAGCTTTACTTTTGGGTCAGTGGTTTTTCTTACATTACCACTAACCACATTTATGGTATTTATAATTTCAGGGTGTTTTATACGTTTTCAAATGTCATGTGCCCTCCTTTGTGTTTGACTGAAGTTGTTCACATAGACTTTGCTTGTGAATCCACTTCAGAAATGTTTTAAAATGCAAAAGCCTCAATAGCTTCCAGGAGCTAATTTCAGGACATTTGGGCTGCAAACAGGCTTGGTTAACTAGACAGGCTGTTCTTGTTATTTCAAAGCTGTCTCTTGTTTTCAACAATCTGAGAGTAAAACAGCTGTTCAACTTGTGCAAAACAAATTAAAACAAGTTTTTTCATATTGTGACCTTCTGGTCTCAGTTATGATTAAGAAACAATTCATGTTCAAACATTAAAACCAAAAATATTTATTTATTGTTGCAGGTCAAAAACTGTTCAGCTGTCACATGTGCAACACCTCCTTCTCTACAAAAGGCAGCCTAAAGGTGCACATGCGTCTCCACACCGGCTCCAAGCCCTTCAAATGCCCCTTCTGTGATCTCCGCTTCCGAACTTCGGGTCACCGCAAAACCCACATTCAGTGTCACTTTCGTCCAAATGGTGACAGTCGAAAATCCAAGCGCTCTTCCTCGTCTGCCGGTCAGATCAGGCAGAGTCAGGGCACAGGTACAGGGCAGTCTGTGGCCTCAGGTCAGGGACAGCAGCCGGCTGCTTCTGAGGCTCTTCAGTCTGTGGGCTTGTTACAAACTTCAAACTCTGACCCCAGCATTTATCTACCAGCCAATCAAGTCATGACGGGGCAATTTGACCAGAATTTACTGCAACCAGGACTAGTAGGCCAGGCCATCCTGCCTGCCTCCATGTCAGGTAGGTGTTAAAGAAAACTTCTTAAACATTCAAATACACACCATGAAGAAAATGATTAGCATAGCACTGGAGGAGAGAAACATAAGAACAAAACAATCTGAACTTTGATAATTAGATATTTAGTGTATTACCTTGCATCTAACAAAGTCAGCAAACATTAAGGAAGAAATCATTAAGAAAATGATCTAAGTCTGTAAATCTGAGACTGGCATTTTCTGTTAATTTCTTGTCAGTTTGAGTGAAGTTGCAGCATCAGATTTGTTGCTCAGCTTGGATCAGTTTACAGTATGAGGGAGTTATTGGTCTTGGTCATGAAGGAGGGAATTTGACAATTTTTCTCACATACATAGTTATAACCAAAAAGATTTTACTTTAAGGAAATGACTGAAATTGAAAGCATGAAAATAAGATATTCAGAAATCTAGACTTTGAAGAACTTTTTCATAGGAAATATTGATCAACATTAGCAGAAAAGGCTTCATGTTAGTGGTAATAGTACAGTTTAACCTACTTGTTAACTCTGCTCTGAAATTAAATTTTGTATCAGGTCACATTGAACTAATGGAAGAATAAAACTAATTAACAGCCTTAGTAATCTCCAAATAACACTTCTCTGCTACTGTTTATGTCCCTGAGGTGCTCTTCTTTGCCTTCACCACACTCTGTATGCCCATCTGGACAGAGTTTTCTTGGACCACATTATGATTCAGTTATGCATTAAAATATCACTCCACATCAACAGAGCGCTGCCACCACAAGAATTACACCTGTTGTTACATTTCCCATTTTTTGTCTAAGAGATGTGGTGGCAAAACAATAAATAAAGTCTGGTAATGAAAAAATGGCAACTTGCTTAAAACAAAGAATTTTTAATACAAATTTTAACTGAAAACTGAAACAAAACCTTTAAAAGTTTTTTTGTTTTAGTTAATAAAACTAAAAGAAACCAGACACAAAAGTTCACTCTGAAAGGGAAAACGTAACACTCACATTCAAAGTCTAAGGTTCCAAGAAGTAGCAGCACCAAACTGTCATCATTTTAAACACCTTTACTGGAGACATTACACTTCTATAACCAAAAAGAAAAACACAAAATCTCAATAACTATAAAAAGCTACAGCCACCATGACACAGCCAGATGGATCCACTCATAATGTGAGCAGATTGGAGGAAGCTAAGGTGGATTACTTGCAAGAGAACCTGGCACTGCAAGCTACATAGACAAGTCATACATTCAAAGCAATCATTCATAATGGCACCTAATAATCTGTAAATGGACTGTACTTATATAGCATCTTTCTGCCCAACCAGGATACTCAAAGCCCTTTACAATAGTCTTGAGTCATGTCCTCAATTACCCACCCACACACATATATTCATTTATCTACTATATCGCTCTATAAAGCTAATCAGAATAAATCATTCAATACAGACCAATCAGTGCTTTAGAGATTCTTAACCGTTGAGCCACAACCCATACTTGGGCTGTGATCGCCACCTTGAGGGCCGTAAAAGAAAAATCTGTTTTTCAACTGTGGGCCGTGAGGACCGCAGGATTGCATTGGTTTTCAATAGACCGAATAGACGTATTGTGCCACTTAGATGTTTAACAACTATTTTTAATACAAAAAAGAAGAACCATAGCCAGCTGCTAGAAAAAGTTGGAGAAATAGAAGCTTATGTTAAGTGAAAAGTTGAAGGCAAAAATGGAGAAAACCCTCCAAGAAAACCGAAATTGTACATAAGTATAACGTAGACTTTATCAGATATGGTTAGGCTTGGTACTGGCTATCCAACAAAGCACTGAAACCCTCCAATTTAAAAGAGCATCTAGACTTTTTCACAAACATGAAGAGCGGCTTCAGATCAATAGTTTGCACCTCAAAGATTATGCATGTTCTGGCTGAAATCTTTGGATCAGGGTCACTATTTTGAACTGGGACTTAAGGCGCAGTTGATGCCTGACAGCTGTATCATCATTGCCACTTGGAACACGAACATCACTGATGTTTTTATCATTGGTTTCTTCTTTGGTTCACCATAGTTATGGTATGTACCATTTGAACAAGCCCGTTGTTGTGTTTTGGGAGAAAAAAGTTTAGATTCTGTTAGAGAGAGCCTACTATCTCCTTTTCTTTTACCATCAGCTTAAAAAGCTGCTGACTGTTTTATGACTGTTTTGGAACATTCAGTGGTTTCTTTTTATGTGTGTATTCTCTAACACAGACTATCAGGAAGTTTTGGTACCACAGAAACATATCAATTATCACACTTAGATTTTTTTAACACAAATTGTTAACATTACATCTTCATAGTCATTCTTCAGTTTATGCATCTCAAGTTTAGTCAAAATTAGCTTTTTTATTGATGATTTATCTGAACTTAGCTGTTTACATAATGCAGTAGTCAAAATTTCAGCAACGTTTTCAGCTCACTCACTATATTCCTATACCTGTTCATGTGTGTGTTTGTGTGTGTGTGGTTCAGCTGCAGGAGATCTGACCGTGTCCCTCCCTGATGGCCTGACGACCCTGGATGGGATCCACTTGCAGCTGACACCTGCCAACCTGGTGTGCCCCAATGTCCAGATCTCTGGCATCGATACAGGCAACATCAACAACATCACACTACAGGTGAGGTTACACACACCTCCTGTTGAGGCCTCCAGGGTAATTTTGATCCAAGGGCAGCTGGAGGGTTAAGATAATCTTTTGTGTTTTCAGTTTTGCTCTTGATGAAATGTAAACTTTTGCTTCTGTTTGAAGAATTCCACATTTATGGAATATTTCTCCTCTGTTCTTGCGTGCATTCATCTGTCACTAACTACTGTCTGACCAAGTCGACCAAATCAAAGAAAAACACCCTCGCAGCTTTATGATCGCTGTGCTCAAGTGTAGCTGAGACAATGGCACTCAGTTTATATTTTAGTCCACACAAATTTTTTGCTAACTATATCAGAGAAGTTCAGTTCCTGTTAGGAATGGGTACCGAATTAGACACTTTTTTAAAGTACCAACCGAATTCTGTCAGTACCACTGAGAACCTATTCACGTAATATCAAATGTTTCAGTACCTAAGCGCATCATTGCGACTGTATTGGCGTAAGAGTGGGAGATTTTCCACGCTTGTCCTGAACGCAGCATCGAGCAAGAGCATAATGACGTCAGCAGCCGTTGGCTCAGTAAACAGAGCTCGGTCTGAATGTAGCTTGAAAGCCTCACAGCTCCTGGAGTAAAACTCCCCGAACAGACTGCCTCTGAATTATCTGGTGGATTAATTATCTTGTGAGCACGACGTTCGCTTGCTCAAAGTAAATAAAGTACCACCACTTTTTTTAATTTCATCCACCATTAAACAGAGACCGACAGAGGAAAACAACAGAGGTGCTTCCCGACAGTCCGAACGCGTCTGACCTAAAAAAGCACAATCAGCCAACTTGAAGTGTTGGACGAGTTTTGGATGCTCAAAACATAATACCTTTTATTTGTTTTAACTCAATCCTCTTTTGTTTATTTGATTTAAACTTATTTGCCTTCCATGGACCTCCGTCACACAATTTTTCTAGCAGGGAAATGACATCAATAGAAATACGTGGAGCTGAATTTTAATTTGTGCAATGAGACAAACAATCTTGTTGTTTTCAAGAGTTTTAAGTTACACAACTGATGTTACAATACATAGAGTTGGACGTTGTCTTGATATTTGTTAATTTTATATATTGAGAAATATGTTAAATAAAAAACATAAAAGTTTATTATTAAAAACAAAACAACACACACAAAGTACCGAAAATTGGTACCGTTAAGTACCGGTACAGATTCCCAGGTACCTGATATTGGTACCGAATCGATTCAAATGTCAAAGGTACCCATCCCTAGTTCCTGTTTCACCAGATTTTTTGTCTTTTATTATTTGAGTCATTCAGGTGTCTTTTAATAAATTCCTAGCAGGGCATCTGTTATGATCCAAGAATGAAGGTACTCCGTGGAATGATTGGCTTAGTTTTATTGTAAAAACAGGAACACCGAGAACAACATAGAGCCATCAAACTGTCCCCCTGCTCTCTGCTCCTGCTTCTCCTTCGCTGAGGCAGTTGAGGCCTCATATATACTGTGTAACAAACACTTTTATGTCATCTTAATAAAGCAAGATTTCATCCTAAGAAAATGCTGGGTCAAGGGAAAACACAAAGATAAACACAAGTGATATCTAAGAATGATTGTTGTTAGCAGATCTTGTTCTGGCTATAATCACTCTATCTCCTGATAAACGGCATGTCATGAAAACCTAGCTCATTAAAGTACGTCATGATTTTCTGGCTTAAACCTCCATCCATCCATCCATCCATTTTCTTCCGCCTATCCGGGGTCGGGTCGCGGGGGCAGCAGCTTCAGAAGGGAGGCCCATTTCACAATGCACCCGACCCCTTTGGCCCCTCCTACGGGTGGTGAGTCTGTTGGAAGGGGGACCCACGTCTCCTCTTCGGGCTGAGCCCGGCCGGGCTCCGTGGGTGAAAGCCCGGCCACCAGGTGCTCGCCATCGTGCCCCACCTCCAGGCCTGGCTCCAGAGGGGGGCCCCGGTGACCCGCGTCCGAGCGAGGGAACGCCAGATCCAAAATTGTTGTGCATCATAAGGGGACTTCGGGCTGCGCTTTGTCTGGTTCCTCACCTAGGACCTGTCTGCCATGGGTGACCCTACCAGGGGCATAAAGCCCCAGACAGCATAGCTCCTAGGATCATTGGGACACTCAAACCCCTCCACCACGATAAGGTAGCAGCCCAAGGAGAGGATGCTTAAACCTAAAAGTATTATTTCCATCACAGTATCATTTAACTTTCTTTAACAAATTTTTTCCATCTGACCTACCTTCAGTAAAAGTTTGACTGGTGAAGACAAGCAGTTGTCCTTATGTAACTTTCTACCTCCACAACAGATCTCTTGTTCTTTGAGTCTTTCTACCTGTCTGATCTTAACCAGTTCTACTCACTGTCTTGGTTGAACTAAGTTAAAACATGTGTTTTCAAACTTCCACCAATTAGGAGCTTCCATCAGTCACCAGACATTTCTCAGTTTTAAGGCAATTTACATTTAAAATCTCACAGCTTAGTTTTTACTTGGACAATCTGCTCTAGAGAGGTAAAACTGTAGACCTGCAAAAGCTTAGATTAAATTATCATGACAAAGATTCTGTGATCAGTATTTTTCAAGTGTTGATAAGTAAGAAAGAAAAAAAACAAATGACTTCAACTTAAACATTGAATTCATTTTTTTTCTAAAAGTTCAAAATCTGAATTTCAAAAAGTCTATAAATATATATAAATATGGAAAATAGACAAATTCTCTATGAATCATTGGCTGTACCCACAACATCAGTCCTCTAGTTTATTGTTTTAGCTGTCATTATATAGTTTTTAGCTTTCCTGCTAAAAACCTGGACAGGTATGTGCTCTCAAACAGCTCTATGGCTATTGTTTTTCAGATTTTATGTTTTTTGTACAGTTTGGGTTTTCTTTGTATGATGTTTGAAGCAGGAAGTAAAACCTTATCGACGTAAAAACAAAAAATAAATAAATCACAGCAAATATTTGCACTTAGATATAAAAAGAAAAATGCTTAAAAATTGACGCATTTTAAAATTTGAGTCTATAAAAAGAGTTCTCCACATCACATACTTGAAGAAATCTTTAAGGCAGGGCTATTCAACTGGCAGCCCGCGGGCCACATCCGGCCCGCAAGTGACCAAAGTTCGGCCCGCCAATTGGTTTATTTATCTCTTAAGCCCTGGTTTTCTACTTTAATTACTCTTTCTTTTAGTTAAACATAGACATGTTTAGTATCTACAGAAACATCAGAATCTTGGCTAGAAGCTGGTAAAAACCATTTCTATAAACACTCAAGACAGTTAAAACTACAAGCAGTTAAAGATAAAATGATGAAAGTGAAAATAAGATGGTTTAAAAATTTGCAAGTCAGAGATGTCAAAATATTATTTGTGTCTAATAATTGGAGGCATATGTTCTTTTTGTTTTCGATAATGTTTAATTATCACTACTTTTATAGGGTTCTGTATGTTGTATTCATGATTAAATGCAGCAAAATAAACTAATTCAATGGTAGCATATCTTTGTAATACTTGGTTTAGTTACATAATAACTTTAATTGCTGGATGTTCGACCCCTCAGCTGTTGACTGGCAGTAACTGTGGCCCCCAGAGTAATTTAGTTGAATAGCCCTGCTTTAAGGTCTTTGATGCAGCAGGTGATATGCATTCCTTCAAGAGCTGATTCATTTTTTTATTGCTATTAATAAATTCAATAGTCTTTTTTTTATCTCAGAGGAAACTGAACGTACTCATTAGATTTACATTAAATTATGAACAATGACACAAAACCTTATTGTGAACATTTTACTGTAAAACTTTCTTTCCTTAGTGTGATCCATTTACCACAGTATTCACTCCTGCAGACCAGTTTGTTGTCTCAGTGCTTCAGGGGTACATTGAGTGTTTTTCATCCAATAATATCAGTAGTGAGTGAATTTGAAGCAAACCAAATGAACAACATAGTTTAAAGGAACAATGAAGTTTAGTAGCAGAACGAGATTCAACAGAGCTGTTGCCATGAGTTCTGTTCAGTCAGCTGTGAAAGTAATGAATTTCAATTTTGTTTTTCTGACTTCACAGAAGGAATCTAATCCACACAAATTTTAGAAGTAAAGAAATAAGTCTGGTTAATATTTGTGTTTGTTATTCTTCATGTACATATAATCATAATTAAAATAACATTGCATTATTTGATTAAAATGTTCTAGATCAGGTAATAAATAATTGTTGCTACTTGCTGCCTTCAAACTTCAGTGAAGTTCAGCAACACGTAACAAAATATTCTCATTCATGGTGTTATACTGTAGAGTGATGTTTAAGGTGCAACTTGTGTGGAAGGTATGTGGAAACTCTTTAAACAGTTCTTAAAACTGTACAATAAAAACACTAAGTTAATATTATTAATACCCCGCCAATGTCATAAATGATATCTGTGGCACAGATATTCTGCTAGATGTGCCACAGGCAGGTTATTGAACAGCAAACGTCTCACGTCTCGTGTTTAGCTTTGTGCAACATGATGTAGTGGTGACTAATAAAATCCTTTATGGCAGACAGTGTCTCTAATCAGACTATACATTTGCCTTGGGGGAAAAAACTGTCATGACAGAATCATGATCCGAGGGGGTGGTGTGCAAATGAGTTGATCTCTGGTGTGTGCAAACTGATTCAAACTACACACACACACACACACACACACACACATATATATATACAGAGAAACTGACTGTTAACCATGCTTACGCTACATTTCCTTGGACGCCATGAATGAGAGATAAAGATCGCCAGCATCTGCTGGGTGCCACATACAAACAGCACACACACACACACACACACACACACAC
>NW_013952833.1:24539-37318 GCF_001266775.1 Austrofundulus limnaeus
TATATATATATGGCAAAAACTTTCTGGTTTTAAGAAATACTAAAAAAATCAAGAAAAAAATGTGGTAGTCAGTAAATGTTATTTTTTAGACCAAGCAGGGGGGAAAAATTATGGAATCACCACACTAGAAGCCATTCCTTTCCCCAGAGCCAGCGCTACACAGCAGGACACACTCAGAATGTGGTCTGACGCCAGTCTGATCTCGTTCAGCAGGGGTAAAAGAGGGTTTTCCTGCGGCATCTGAGCTGCCTTTTCAGCCAAGGCCATGGCCTGGTAGGTCTGAAGCATGGTGATGGAGCTCAGCGCACAGGCGTTGTTACCTTGGGCTTTGTAGATTTTCTCCAGCTGTGCCGAAGAGAATCTGCAGGGCTTGGAAGGGAGCAGGGTGGGCCCGCTCACACCCTGGTTGTGAGACGGAGCCAAATAAGCGGCTAAAGAAGGCTCCATCTGATGGATGCCCACCAGGCCTGCTTGGTCTGCCCCTTCCACATCCAACTACTGACACTGTCTGGGCACGAAGGTGCGGATGGACAGCGGTTTGCTCCAGGAAGACGTCAGCTCCAACACAAAGTTCGGAAACATAGGCAGACGGTGCTTCACATCAGCCGGTTCAGACGGCAGATAAAACCCTGCGAACCTCGACGGCTTTTGAGCAGGTGGGGGATTGGGCCACTGTACCTCAAGTTTAGCAGCAGCTTGGCGGCACAGGGACAAGAAGGACGAATCCTGGTCCACCCTTTCAGCAGCGGAGGTGGAGTGAGCTGGGCATGGCTCCTCGTCGTCTTAGGACAGACTGAGAACCTCCTGCTCCATCTGCAGAACATYGTCCTCCTCTTGGTTTAGATCCAGTAGAAACTGGGTCTTGCTCCCCTCGATGTCGGTTGAGGCCGCCTCGTGCTCCATCTGGTCCGCCCAGCTAGCAGCGGGGGCTTCGACCGCCGAATCCTCGTCTTCGTCGGACTGAGCCGTCTGGCTGGATTTGGAGAGCAGCGGGTCTTGTCAGAAAACAGCAGTTTCCTCCAGCATTTTTTCCAGGAATTTCACTCTCTTCTCCAGTGTCGGACGTGAAAGTCCGGCACAGGCCCGGCAGGACTCGGGCTCCACAAGCGCCCGTCGAGCGTGAATGATTCCTAGGCAGGCTGGGCAGGCCTCATACTGGTCCTTCTCATGAAGCTTAAAGCCGCACTCCTGAGTACAGTGGCGAACAGAAGACTTTGGCTTTTTCGAAGGTGGTTTTGTGCTCATCGTGAACCACAAAACAGATTTTCAGCAGAAAATAAAGGTCACTTAAGTTGGGTTGAACGGCAGACACACAAACCAGCAGGTAACGCGGTTAGCACCAGTAAAGCTAGCCTAAGAACCTTAGAAGCTGAGCTAACTGGCAGCGGCTATGTGAGCTCAGGTTTAGAGGTGATTATTGTAAGAAAATTCGTATTCAATAAACTGAAGTCAATATTAAAAACACAATTGTTAAATAAAATGATTTGTAGAAGGAATTAAACCATACAACACCAGAATTCAGGATCTGATTGAGGTTTATTGTCACTCAAGCCGACAGGAAACCAACACTACTGGAAAACCAGGAAGTTCATGTATATATACACCTTCTTCAATGCCTGCGTTCGCCCCCAACTGACCTACAGCTGAATCACAGGCATTCAGACAAAATCCTCAGCCACTGTCATTACAACATTTGATTATGTGTTGTCACATATTTCGGACATGTAACTGAACTTATTTCAATCAAAACATAATAGGTTATACGCTGTCAACATTACAAAAAGGAAAACCTAAGAATTTAGTGTTGTGCTTTTAACATCAGTACTAATCTCCAATAACTTTAAATTTCTTCAATCCCCCTGTTCACATGACCAAATCATGTGAACAAAAATAAGAAATTTATAATAAACTATATGTTCACATTAAGGTACAAATGTTTATGCAAATTACCCTAAGCGATACAGCACAACGTGTAAAATTACTAACATCCCACCCCTGATATAAAGTAATATGATGCATTTATTCCACCCCAATCAAAAAAATAGAAAACAAAAACTGAACTATTGTCAAATACCAACGAGGTCAGCTGTGTTTATTCTTTCGAGGCCAGAGGTTCCGGAACATGGCCTACCGTCGGGAACAAGTCCTCAGCACCATTCCATCTCTCCCTGTCTTCCGTGGCCGACTGACCTGGTTACCAACAACATCCCTGCATATTAAGATTTAACCTTAGCTCATCAACAATTATACCGTACAAAGAACAGTAAAAACAAATCAACCAAAATGCTAAAACAGTTCTAAACATATCCTGCTTAGTGTGTCACTTCTATAAAAAGAATCAATAATGAAAAACATAAAGGAAAATCAAACAACATTTTACAAAAATCATATACCATCGACTCGTTAACCTACAAATGTCATGTCCGACTACGTGAGTGTAACTATTTCAGCGTTATCATTCTATATCTAAAAATGTCAGCTAGAATTATCATTTTTAGGGCCTTGGTCTCCACATCAGTCGTCGTCTGTGCCATATGGATATTGTAGTGGTGGCACTGGAGCTGCATCCGTCGTCTGTACCATTTCGTACTCCATGGTGGGATGTTGGTGTAAGGTATTTCGAACAGTCTGGGAGATGGCCCTCAAGCAAAATATTCTAGCCACAGGGATGCCACAGAAACAGCAAAAACCTAGTATTACCACCGTCATCACTAATGGCATCACAATAGCAGACATCAGATTTTTCCAACCTCCAAAGATCTTCATTAATCATCCCTTCGTCTGTGTGGCAGCCCCTGAGAAATTGTTCATCTCCACAGACAAAGTTTGCAGACCTTTAACAGCCTTTGTAAATGACCCATCAGTTTCAGTATTTCCAGTAATAAATGTACAACAAGCTGATCCAAAAAATGAACACACTCCACCTTGTTCTGCTAATAAATAGTCTAATGCAATGCGATTCTGATAAGCCATTAAAGACGTTGCAGCCAACTGCTAATGCGCACTCTGAAGGACATCCCTGGTCAAATTATTAGGCCTCTGCAAAGAAAAATGAATAAAATTGATACGATCAACGTTTTTGTTAAGGGTAATCCAAGGTAAAATGCTTTCAAAGCCAGCTGCCACCTGATCGATCAATTTAAATTCAGTGGGAACCCCCCTTGCCACCCCAATAGCATCAATGTACACTGGACCGCTTTTCATATACAGTATGTCAAACTCACGTTTAACCCGGTTTAAGTTTACAACCTGCTTATCCAAGAGAGCCCGATGTTCCAGCAATTCATCAATCGTGATATTTACAAACCTGACCGGCGAGACCAGGGACACCTCCGCACACAGCCCACTCCAATCTGCTGGCAACACCTTTAACATGATTATTACCACAGTACCAAAATACATCCGCCCTAGACACATTTAACATTGTTGCATTCTCCCACAATGATACATCCATCACCTGTTTACACCAGGTCACATTCAGCCGTCCAACATCCATGCTTCTCTGCCGCCCCCTTGTGGCCAAACAAGTGAAACTGCCCTCCACCGCCTTGAACACCAGAGGCACATCTGTTTTTGAAGACATAGGAAAGAAGTGTTCTAAATATTTACACTGAACTGATGGGTTTTCAGTAATAAGCAATTGCAACATACAGAAAAAAGTTGAAGCATTACTCAGAGGTGATGGAACCTTTAATAGTGCTGGCCTTGCTTCTGCACATACCACACGATTTGACAATTTTGCTTGACTGGCTGCATTCTGGTCTGACAAATCTCAACCAATAATTAGTCTGAGTAACTCCAGTATCTACAACAAGTTCCTCGCTAGAGCCCACATCAACTGTTAGCTCCAAGTCGTTAAGCTGCACCACATGAATATAGATTTTACCAACTGGGTCTCGTCCTCTTACCGCCAGCCCCATCAGCAGAAATCCAATATCTGTCACCTGTGGATTTCTCAAAGACAGAAACATAGGGTTACAAGTAGAATCATTATTACACTGGCCCCCTTTAACTTGGTCTCTCCTAATGTCTAATCTGTCCTGAAAAGGAATCTTTCCCCATCCTCCTAACTGATAACCACACCCAAAGTCCTTGTTCAAATAAGGCATTATTTCAGTCGTACAGACATATACTCTTGCTGATCAGTAAACCCCCTGCTCTGCACCACATCCAATGGCAGAGCACAGATCAAAGAAAATGGAAGCAGTTTGCCCCTCCACAAAAGTAAATTTATAAGCCTCATAATGCACATCTGCTCTTTTCCCTCTGCCTTTCAAAAATTCCAGCAGAACCCTGTTTGAGACATTATGCATTTTTTCAAACACAAAATCATCATAAGAGGGCAGATCAGTCATGTTGTCATGAATTAGGCCAGTCAGGTTAGTTGTCAGGTTAGTGTGCTTTTCATCATTTTTTTTCTGTGTTTTGCATCCCACATGTTAATTCAAAACAGCAAATAAACAAATAAAATAAAAACAGACATTTCACCCGGAAGCCATCATCAATCTCATATGATGGCTTCAGTTTTTTTAAACAATATTTCTTACTCCTTAAATTATATGGAGGTTGATACTCAGATTCAGCAGCTGTGTCTCCCTTTTCAAAAGGAGCATTCAGTTCACCCAACTGTTTTTCAATGTGTTTCTGAGTTTTTTCTGTAAAAGCAACAGATCTGCAGCAGTGTGTTTTATGAATCCAATTACTCAACTTTGTCCCAGACAGCCACACCTTCACACAGTGAGATGTTGTCTCCGCAACTTGAAATGGACCATGCCACCTCGGCTGACGCCAGTCAAAACGTGCCAACTTCCTCAGCACCCAATCCCCTGGATTGAAAATCTCACAGGGATCGCCGTCGTCTCGTGTCAATACACCCACCACCTGTTGGGACAGACTCATGACAGTATTTCTCAATCTCATCATGCATTCTGACATCACATCATGCTACATTTGTAAAGTGTTACATTCTGAAGGCATAGTCGTCAGCAGACACAGCATTTTTCTCCCTGTTAAAAGCTCATGGGGACTCACATTCAGTTTCCCCCCTGTATTGCACCTAATTTTAAATAAAACAAGAGGCAAAGCTTCTACCCAGTTCAACTTTGTGTCTGCACACACCTTAGTTAAACTTTCCTTCAGCGTCCTGTTTGCTCGCTCAACGTTGCCCTGGGGCATTGGATGGAAAACTGCCCCAAACTGATGCTTGATCCCAAACATCTTCTCCACTTTTCACAGTTCCTTATTTGAAAAATGCCTAGCATTATCAGATCTTATGACCACAGGTACACCAAACCTTGGAATGACCTCACGAGACAACCACTTTACCACCTCAGACGCTTTCTCCGTGCGAGTTGACACAGCTTCAATCCATCCACTAAATGTGTCGACACAAACTAGCATAAATCTCTTACCCTGAACCCTGTTGTCAGTTCCCATGTCTGTGAAATCAATACACACCTCCTTCCACGGAGCCGCAGGAACCAGGAACGCATCGAGACCAACCTTCAGCGCCCCCTTCGGTTTGTGTCTGGAACAGATTTCACACTTCTCAACAAAATACTTAGAAATTGCTCTGACATTAGGATGCTACCAAACCTGAGTGATCATGTCAAGCATCTTAGCACCGGACCATGCCCTCTACTGTGAGCCTCCTGACACAACAGGTTCACCAGAGTTTCAGGAGCCACAACCTTTCCCTCATGGTTTCTGTAGATGCCCTCAGCATCCCGTCTGGCCCCTCTGTCCTGCCACAGTTGTTTCTCTGAAAAGGCAGCATTAGGTTGCAACTCCAGTATAGTCTGAACATAAAAAATTTTCTGCAAAATGTCCTCCTCAGAACTCCCAGAAGCACCGCCTCCTTCCACCTGAACCATCTGACTGTTTTTCTCATAACCAGCACACACTTTTGCTGCTCTGTCAGCCTGAAAATTCCCTTTCGCTACCACATCACATTTTCCCTGGTGAGCCCTGCATTTCAAAACTGACACTGCCCATGGTTGTCTCAATGCATAGTACAACTCCAATATTTGTTGCAGGTGACTCAATGGCTGTCCCGAAGCAGTCATAAACCCTTTTCTCATCCATTGACTCAAATCAATGTGGACACATCGATGCACATAGTCTGAATCTGTGTAAATGTTAACTGTTTTTCCTGCCGCCAATTTACAAGACTCTGTTGCTGCTTTTACTTCAGCTAACTGAGCTGACGCTGGTTGTCTAATGACCTCTGACTTCAACACCACAAACTGTCCCTGATGTTCTGACACCACAGCAAAAGAGGCAATCAGCGCACCCCCTTCAGTCTTATGAGCGTGTCCGTCAGTAAACGATGTCATGTCAGCTCCATCTAGAGGGTCCTTAAAGACGTTGTCATGTACTCTCATCTCCTGATTTGTCTCATCTGCACAAATGTGGTCCTGACATGTCGTCATGTGAGAAGCCACATTCACTCCCTCCGCCATGACATGAATGTGCGGTCTGTCCAACAATCTTTTAACATTTTCTGTCCTGTTCAGTGAAAATGTAAATGCCTGGGAGTCTATGAACGCCTTTACATCATGCAAAGTATGTACAATCACCTGATTAGCCATGGTCATTTGGGATGTTTTTTACTACAGCTTTCGTGATGGCCGCTACATGTCTCACACAAGATGGGTGTCCTCTTTCAATGTGATCCAATTTTGAACTGTGATACATCAAAATCCGCCTGTTGTTATCACCTCCCTTCTGATACAGCACAGCATGCACAAACCCCTCTGCCTCATCTACATCTATGTGAAATGGCTTTGAATAATCAGGACTCTGCAATGCACATGCACCCGCCAAGCTTTGCTTCACCTGAACAAAAGCCCTGTCTGCTTCCTCTGACCAGACTAAAGGAGCTGAGTACTTCCTGTAACCTGCAGCTGAAATCAAATCCCTCAGCGGAGCAATTTTACTGCTGAACTCAGGCACAAAAGATCTGCTGTAATTTACCAACCCCAAAAATTTCATTATTTCCCTCACTGTTTTAGGCTTAGAGCAGCTCAGAATAGAAGTTTTCTGTTTTTCTGTCAACTGAAACCCTTCACCTGACACCACTCTTCCTAAGAAGGTGACACTTTCACGACCAATTTGCAACTTCTGTCTGGAAACTTTAAAACCACACCTTGCCAGGTGTCGCAGAACCATGTCTGTTGCTTCTAAAACGCTGTCAGAATCCTCTGCAGCCACCAAAATGTCATCCACATACATCAGAAGCAATGTCGTTGGAGGCAAAGTTAACTCCTACAATTTTTGTCTCAAAATATGGTTAAATATAGATGGTGAATCCACAAACCCCTGTGGCAGTCTAGTGAACTGATATTGTTGTGATTTGTATGTAAACGCAAAAAGGCTCTGACTCTCAGTGTGCAGTGGCACAGAAAAGTATGCGTTGCTCAAATCTGTGCAGCTGAAAAATCTATGTTCTGGTCTGATTGCATTCAGCATGACATATGGATTTGGAGTTTCATAATTTGTAGGCACCACAACTTTATTCATTGGTCACAAATCCTGAACGAGACGATATTCAGTTTTGTTTGCTTTCGGCACTGGACAGATGGCCGTGTTCCATGGAGATGAAGTTGGTACCAGAACGCCATTTTCTAACAAACCCATGATCGTTTTTTTCACACCCTCGAACCTGTTCAGGCCTTAAACGGTACTGCGGATGATAAATAGAGAATGTGCCTTGCTTCAAAACAATTTTTACAGGGTCCACGTCCAGCATCCCCACATCTTTGCTGTTTTTTGCCCATAACATCACAGGTAACTGTTCTAAAAGTTTCTCTGCGTCTGGATGATCTAGATTCTCTTTCTCATGTGTCCTAATGACCCTCTTTTTCTCAGGAATAAGTGTCGTGAAAGAAGTGTTTTATCCTATATATGCTTGTCGAATGTGAAAAAAGCAAATCTGTGTTAATGTCCACCCACTCATCCAGCATGAGGCAAGATCTGACTAAAGGTCCCAACGACTTTCCCTCACAGCCTCTGCAGCTTCACTTCTGCTGCAACTCCTTCAGGAGCCACAAAAATGTCCCCCAGCTCCACCAGCGGGTTTTCACCAGTGTCCGCACAGTGTCTCTGAAATTCACCCCACAGGACATCATAATTCTCATCATCTGTCGGGGCACAGTTCATCGTGCAGTGCAAAGCATCACCAGGCGTGTCATAATGTCTGAGAGAGCTTATCCATGGACCCCAGCTGGACATTGTGGTCCACAATGGCATGGCCTGACATTCAGGCAGCAATCCCCACCACACGACCATCTGCTTGTCCTCTGGCGCCTCCACTTCAGATGCACCCAGCAACATCTGAGATGATGTGTTCCTGACTGTAGAACACACCTGCACCAGTCCATCCAGAAAAGAAATTTCAATCCGGTCTGAGCGCATCAGCAGCCTCACATTCTGTTCACACAGGATATCTCTCCCCTGGAGATTCACTGGACAGTTTGTTGAGACCAGAAACCTGTGGTAAAAATGGAGATTGTTCCACTGGCAGGGCACAAATTGAGACAAAGGCCACTCTTCAGATTGTCCAGAAAAACCAGTGACTCGGACCGCAATAGCAGATAACGGACACAAGACACATCACCTCCCGACCGCAGACTGTAAGTTTTGTCACAGGGTCAAGATTCTTGTGGGCCTCCATCGCTGGCCACTGGCACCCCTATTGCATTTGAAAATCACCCCTCTGTCCTGCCCCCAGGACTGTTGGCCATTATGTGTTGTTGGTGCTGTTTGTGGAAGTGGTTGTGATGGATAATATTGTGGTGCAAACGCTGGACCTGCCCCCTGCTGCATGGGCCCCCCAAATCTCACCGGGCACTCATTAGCCCAGTGCCCCAGTTGTCCACATACGAAACACGCATCCGTGCTCGTAATCCCTCATCCCCTTCCTGTAAAATCTACCTCTACAGCCCAATCTCGTCCCCCTGCCCCTAACAGGTGGGTATTGATGACGCTGAAAATTTTGAGTCTGATTATTGTTCAGCCCCCCTGCCCCCTGCACCAAAATATCCGGCTGTGGCCCTGCTTGAGGCAGTTCCACAAATTGAGGCATTTGTTCTGCACTTTTTTCTTTTATTTGGTTCACTTTATCCCTCAGATCTTTCAGCTTAGCCTTTGCTAACTGTGACTCCAAGGATCTAATTTCTTGTTGCTCAGCCTGTTTGTCCTTCACCTGTTTATCAATAAAATGAACCACATAATCACTCCACGGATCATAATCTAATCTGTCCAAACTGACAACACGCTCCAATTGCTTTCTGACCTGATCAGTCTGTGACCTGAGCACAGCCGCCTTAAACAACATCCAACTCAGCCGGATCCACACCAATTTTAGACGCCCACAACTCTCTGACCCTCGCCAAATAAGCGGACCCTCTTTCATCCTCTCGTGGCGGAATATTATTCAACTGAACTGACTCCATGTTTATCGGAAACCTGTCTCTAATCCTCGGCCACAACGCATGTACCCACCGTTCCAAAGGTGTGTCATCTGCAACACCAAACGAAGCAACTGCTGCTTCGAGTTCTGTCAGCCCCAAGAGTTGGAATCATACCTGAACAAGCCTCTAAAAATGCCTTAATCCACAATGCCCCTCCAGCATTTAATCAGGTAACTTTTGTTTAATCAGCTGTGTGTCCTGCATTGAAAATGGTTTGTAAGTGACAATCGCACGACCCGCCTCATCTGTAGATGTCACAAGTGGAAACATGCCTCCCCATGGCTTAATATCCATACATGAGTGTATATTAGATTTAACCTGCCTCTCATCTCTGTGTTGTGGCCACTGCGGCTGTCTATTATGGTGTGTCCTGTTCCCCTGAACTGTAGAATCTGGCCTGGCCCCATGAGCCTGCACAGCTCCCTGCAAGCATCCACTAGGTGGCGGTGGCCCATCATCCCACCACTCTGAGRCCTCTCTCCCTGCCACGTCAGTCTGTAAACCCTCATTCCTGTTGAGCCCCTGCGGAGCCACAAACTTACTCATCGTAGCTCTTACACCATCTTCATCTCTCTGTGGGCAGAACTCTAGCAACCCCTTCACTACCGCATATGCAATGTCTTCTGGCCATTTATCTTTCACTATCTTTGTCCCAGTCCGGCATGATAAAGTTTTACTTGTGCCTTCATCTGGTTCATCCTCCTCACCTAACAAAGGCATCTGTTTTTCAGCTTCTGCTAACATGTTTACCACTTCCTTGTATGGACCTCTGGTGTCAGTGTTTTCTTTTTCCTGCTCAGTCTCAGTAACTGTAGCTGCCGCCTGTTCAGTTTGTTTTGTCTCAGTGGTGCCCCCCTGAGAGCGCACGACCTCGTCAGCCATGTCACAGTGTGTTGTCTGAGTCTTTGTTACATCTTGGTCAGACGTCAAGGTCTTGTTTTCACTCTTATTGCTGCAGTTCAGAACGTCTTTCATTATTCTAAACACGCGTCTCCAATATTTATAAATCCTTTCCTTCTCAGGAGACATCTTAGCTTTTAAAACTGTTTTGGCTTCATCTGCCATAACGGACTGTTGCCTTGAACGCTCCAATTTACAAACAATTCTGTCTATTGCTGCAGGTGAGGGCGCTGCTAGGTCAAACTGTGACAAGTCTCCGTTATTTAATAAACCTTGGCACATCCTAACAAAAATATCTTTTTCCGTACTTAAATTTTTAGACTCAACATCTTCAAGATAAACCTGAAAAGTCCGATATAACACCACCCCCAGAGACCCACCTTGGAATTTATGCAAATCTTCTACAAATTTATCAGACATATTTTTAATTTATACACGTAATCCCAGCACAGGAAATCTGGTGCAATGCCCAGCAGGCGATGACCTTGACGTAGACTACTCTAGCAGCAGTCCACCCCAGTACCTCCTGCTGTTTGTACGATCTCCCGGCTGCAGCTACCCTAAAATAAAACAACAGAAAAACAAAACCCCAAAACCTGTCTATGCCCACCCACGGATGTCCCACAGAAATGCACCAGCGGTCACTTCAGTGCCAGACTTCTTAAAACAGAATACTTTTATTCTGAATCAATACATGACACATCTGTGTGAATTGACACCTGCTGAATGGAGAACCACCCCACACAATCACACAAAAAGGATAGAAATATAAAGAGTTTGACTCCTGGATTTATTCCCAATGTCATCGCATCCCACCTTTAAATAAGGATTTTTTTTGACCATACGAAAGTCCCCACCAGGAAATCACAAATTACAATTTACGGATTTTTCCTTATGACGGGCATTTTAACTGGCCCATGCTCCCCACCATAAATTGGTAATTTTTTACCCCACCTGTTTAGCGCAATCTTTTATAGAAGACTCACTCAGGCTTTCGGAAAGAGCTCATAAAACGGCCTGACAGAAAGGTAATATTTTCACATGCAACATGCTCCAAAAATATATTAAACCACATACTGTATTTCACTACCTAAAGGGCCCAATTTATTGTATGATTGTAAACCCCCACAGATCATTACGTCCAAACTCTTATAAACCATCTTAACTGTCCAACTAATCCGCGTTTGTTATGACTACCGTCGAATACCACGCTGCCTTTGCTAAGCCAACACACAGTCCTAGCTCGTGTCCCATATACAACTGTGTTGTACTGAGTGAAATGACTGAAAAGGGACTTAAAGCAATATGTCTCCAAAACAGAAAATGAACAACAAAACAAAAGAGGAACAAATGAGAGGAAACTGGAGTCAACGTCTTTGACCGAACAGTAAGACACCGCCTAAAGGAAATGGGATTTACATACAGAAAAGCTAAACAAAAGCAATCATTGACACCTAAACAGAAAAAAAACAAGATTACAATGGGCTAAGGAAAAGCAATCATGGACTGTGGATGACTGGATGAAAGTCATATTCAGTGATGAATTGCAAATCTGCATTGGGCAAGATGATGATGCTGGAACTTTTGTTTGCTGCCATTCCAATGATATTTATAAAGATGACTGCCTGAAGAGAACACTGTCATTGATGATATGGGGCTGCATAACAGGTAAAGACACTGGGGAGATGACTGTCATTACATCTTTAATAAATGCACAAGTTTACATTGATATTTTGGACACTTTTCTTATCCCATCAATTAAAAGGATGTTTGGGGATGATGAAATAATTTTTCAAGATGATAATGCATCCTGGCTTAGAGCAAAAGCTGTGAAAACATTCCTTGGGAAAAAACAAAAACAAAACATAAGGTCAATGTTATGGCCTGCAAATAGGATCCGAATCCAACTGAAAATCTTTGGTGGAAGTTGAAGAAAATGGTCCATGACAAGGCTTCAACCTGCAAAGCTGATCTGGCAACAGCAATCAGAAAGTTTGAGCCAGATTGATGAAGATTACTGTTTGTCACTCATCAAGTCCATGCCTCGGAAACTGCAAGCTGTTATAAAAGCCAAAGGTGGTGCAACAAAATACTAGTGGTGTGCTGGAATGTTCTTTTGTTTGTTTGTTTGTTTTTCATGATTCCATTTTTTTCTTTCATCAGAATTAAGTGATTCCATATTTTTCCCCTCTGCTTGGCCAAAAAAAAAAGTAACTGTTACTGACTGCCACAAGTTTTTATTTCTTTTAGTGTTTCTTAAATCCAGAAAGTTGCCATTTGAAATTACTTTAGTTTTGTGTCATTTCTGTGATCTGTTTATTTTTTCTACAAAATTAAACAACTGAATGAACATCCTCCGAGGCTGGTGATTCCATAGTTTTTGCCAGGGGTTGTATTATATATATA
>NW_013952833.1:37393-39774 GCF_001266775.1 Austrofundulus limnaeus
TATATATATAGTATTTTTTTCCTGAAATTTTCTTTTTCAAAACCCACTTTATCACTGGTTTCTTAAACAGCACAACTCTGACTCTATTGTTTTTCTGGCCACTTTTATCATTGGATCTAATTGCACTACTCCAAATATATTGTCTGCTCCGAATACTGTATTGAACTGGTTTACATATGTTTTTTAATATATTTTAATATATTTTTCCTTTATTCTTTGTATTTTCTTCTTTTGTTATATTTGATACCTATTGCACCTTTACACTGAAGCAAATTCCTGTGAATCCTGTTCATTGACAATGGCAATAAAACTGATTCTGATTCTGATTCTGATTCTGAAACCAGCTTTGAGTGGTGGGCTGGATGGAAATAATTCAGCCGGCGGGACACCAGTTGCTGAACCCTGGCTTAGAGTATAGCCATGTTTCCATCAATGTTTTTGATGTACATTTTGACCTATCGCATTAGAAAATGTGGATGGAAACAGCTAAATTTGAAAAACATCCTCAATTTCACAAAAAGGTTTTTATGCTCACTTGAGGTGGTTTTTGGATTTTCTCAGTTAATTGTTAAAGTTTTATTAATCCACTTTGATTGGACTCTTGTTAGATGAAAAAATGGATACACCATAAAACATGGAAATATTAATAAAACTGAAATGAAAAAAAGAGAAAACATTCAACTGGATTTCAAAACCTCTAAATCTCTCTTTGTTAGTTCCTTTTGCATCACAATGTTAGTCAAGTTTTCCTACCTTTTTCTAACTTTGATTTTTTTAAAATATATTTGCAGCTGTGAACTGCAGTGTTAATGTTTTAAGTGCAGTTACCTTTCTTGTTGTGCTATAAGCAAACAAATGCTCACTGTTCATCATTAGGCAGCAGGATCGGTCACAACCGTATCTACTCTCTCCAAACACACAGGCAACAAAGAGTGACGCAAATAAAAAATAAATATCAACATTTTACTTCCTTACTGTTTTTGAAATTAAAAAAGTCAGATGAAGCTAATTTTATCCACCAAAGAGTATATTTTATGCTTAAGTGCCGCTGGATTAGGTTAGCATGACCTGCATACAAATACATACCAGCAGCCTATAATGGTGAATCAAGTTCTAATAAACAAATTTCAACAAAAAATAGTCAGAATTTGCATTCAAATACAGTCACCAGGCTTGAATCAGCTACCAGCCGCTTACACAGAAATAAAAATGAACTCCTCAAAATTAGCTCCTTTCATCCCAGACAGCTCTTTATGCTTTAAAAGCAGGTATTTTCTTTGAGTCACTGCTTTATTCTTTTTAATTCTTTACCTGAATTGTTTTGTTTCAGATAAGGTCCCAGAGTTTGCTGCTTCTGGAAATCAGCTTCTTTTTTATGGACCTGTTTCTTTGTTTGTGTTTGTATCTGTATTTGCCAGCACTAATTGACTATCACACTGGCTGGGGTTGCAACGGTATCAAACATTACTCAGTCCCACCACTCCTAGTCTCTTGCTACACCTGCATTTTTCAAAGGGTTGCTCCAGGTGCAGTTTGGATCAAAGCTGGTGGTGAAGTTAAACTTTATTCATTTAGTTGTTGGAGACCCAGCTAAAGTCAAAAATACTCACTAACAAGCAAAAACTTAAGGTGTCAGCAACAAAGACCTGAGGGAGTGTCTTATGGGATATTAAGAACTTTTTACATCTATAGTCTTCAGCTTCTAGGTTATTGGGTTTCTTTTTTAAGGTATAAACAACTTTTGGTTTTAAAGCTCTTGGGGAAAAATGAGATTCATATCTTGGTTTAGTGATGGGGTGTTTTGCAGTCTGCTCCAAATATTCAATGGCTTTGCTTGTCTTTAGTAACAGACAGACCACCTCAAACCACTGCAGTTAGGATTTTTTGTGACATCAATAAATCTTCTTTACTAGATTCAGAAATTCAAATGTTTTTATCAAGGTTTTGAGAAGGAAACTGATTAAAGATCATTCTGGTTCTTAATGTTTTATTTATTGCAACTTGAATCAACAAATGATTACTAAAATAGTTTGAATTCATCAAATTTGTGCTATAAATATTAACAGTGGATTGCAAAATTGTTCTCCTCTTTCTGTATTTTATTGCCTCACATCCTGGAATTCATTTCTTTGTACAACATAACTACCATGTAAAATACATTTACAGCGGGTAAAATAAGTATTAAACACGTCACCATTTTTCTCAGTAAATATATTACTAGAGGTGCTAATGACATGAAATTTTCACCAGATGTCGGTAACAACCCAAGTGATCCATACATACAAAGAAATCAAACCATAAATGTCCAGAAATGAAGTTATTTGTAATAATGTGGAATGGCACAGGGAAAAAGTAAACCAGTCGCATGCATTGCTCAGGTG
>NW_013952833.1:41047-47112 GCF_001266775.1 Austrofundulus limnaeus
CACCTGAGCAATGCATGCGACTGGTTTACTTTTTCCCTGTGCCATTCCACATTATTACAAATAACTTCATTTCTGGACATTTATGGTTTGATTTCTTTGTATGTATGGATCACTTGGGTTGTTACCAACATCTGGTGAAAATTTCATGTCATTAGCACCTCTAGTAATTTATTTACTGAGAAAAATGGTGATGTGCTTAATACTTATTTTACCCACTATATATGACATTAAACCAGAAATAAGAGAAACACAGAAAACCCTTGGCCTACACCACGATTCCTCAACCCACCACCAAATTAAAACTATAAAGCCACGTTTTGCATTAAATACAATATCAAGTCTTTTTCTTGCTTGATACATGTAAACAAGTTATTCTCAATCCCGATCCTCAAAGACCTATATCCTGCATGTTTTAGTTGTTCCCTGCTTTGGCACACCTGATTTAAATGAATGAGTGATTGGCAGGCTTCTGCAGAACTTTTTAAAATTTATTTATTTTACAGTTATTTTACCAGGCAAGTCCCAATGAGATCTCAGATCTCTTTTTCAAGGGTGGCCTGGGCCTGAAGGCAACCTATTGTACATGTTTTTTTTTTTTTTTTTGGGTGGGGGGGAGGTGGCGGAAACCGGAGTACCTGGGGAAAACCCACGCAAGCACGAAGAGAACATGCAAACTCTGCACAGAAAGAACCCAGGTTCAAACCGGGGATTGAACCCAGGACCTTCTTGCTGTGGGGCATCGGTGCTAATCACTGAGCCGTCGTGAAGAGCAGGGGAACAAATAAAACAACTAAAACATGCAGGATAGGGTTCCTCAAGGACCAGGATTGAGAACCACTGACTCCATGTCCTTCTAGTTGGATTGACGTCAACCTTAATCTTTAAAATCAAGTTGTAGACTCTGTTGGATTGTAGTCTGGGCCATTCAAAAACAATTGGAGGATTGCCTTAGCTGTGTGTTTAGGGTCATTGGGCCTCATGCAAGAACCGTTCGTACGCACAGATTTGTTCTTAAGTTGTGTGTACGAGTGATTTAGGAGAATTTGTGGCATTCACAAATGTTTTCGTATTCCAAGATTTTTTTCAGATATGAACAAAATTCACGAGTGGTCCAGACCTGTCGTATATTTTACGAGCAGTCAGTCTGCTGTTATCCAGACGATTTTCCTCCCTAATAACTTTATATTTCATTAGTTTGAAGATATTTTGAGTTGAAATTAAATCACACTCTATGATTATCTTGACAATAGGCTATTCTGCTTGAATTAGAGTTGTAATTTTAAATGTAATAATTTAGACTAACAATATAAATTGTCCATCCGACCGTTTTCTACCGCTTATCCGGGAACGGGTCACGGGGCCTGTAGCAGAGAGATCCCGCTCTCCCTAGCGACACTTTCCAGCTCGTCCTGGGGGACTCCGAGACGTTCCCAGGCCAGAGGGGATACATAATCCCTCCAGCGAGTCCTGGATTTTCTCCAAAGTGCCAGACWTATTTTGAAAACATTTTAAAATGCCTATTTCAGAACTGCAGCTGAGACCACTTGCGGGGAGTGGGGGCGGTATGGTGCGGCGTGTGGTACGCAACGGTGTGGCTTCTGAATAAATGAAAATGATTTAACACATTTGTTTATACTTTCATCAGCTCATTTTATCCCACAGCTGACGCTACTAAAAATGACAGATTTTCTTTTCTGGATCTCTGACAGACGGACTTCAATCTCTGAACTCGTAAAGTTCTTCTTTTTAGTTTTTGCTGTCATTTTCATGAATGGACACTTCCTGATATCTGAGGCTGGAAACGTAACCTTATATGGTGTTTTTGAGGTGGTAATTATGCCAATCTGCTCTCGCGTGCACGAGGAGCTGGATACGAACAGGTGGAATTTACGCAGCTCATTTACACACTTTTCCTAAAGATAGAAGAGTTTGTTGAATCTGACGTGRCATGTTCGTACGAACCCTTTGTACGAACAAAAGTAAGAGAAATTTAGGATAAGAATACGAACATGTTCTTGCATGAGGCCCATTGTCTTGCAAGAAGGTAGACCTCTTTCCTGGTCTCAAATATCTGAAAGCCCTCATTAGATTTTCTTGTATTATTTGTTTTGTTACATCCATCTTTCCTTCAGCTCTGCCCATCCTCACATCATGATGCTGCCACCACCATGCCGAGGAGAATGGTATTCCCAACTAGACTGGTGGTATTAGGTTTGTGCCAGACATGGTGTGGTTCTTGATGGCTAGAAAGTTCAATTTTAGCATCATCTAATCACAGCCCCCTCTTTCCTGTATTTGATGAGATTTCACTTTGCCTGAGCTTTTTTTTTAATTATCTTTAAACAGTGGTTTCACCTGTCCACTCTTTTATGAAGCACACTAAGCTTTGTGGGAAGTTTAGGTTTTTTTTTAAAACAATTTTAAACTATTCTCTCCCAATTTTGTCATTGACCTGTGATGAGAGTTCCTTGGTGTTTATTGTATCTGTTGCTTGGTGGTAGCCTGCACTATTTATAGGTGTTTATTCTGGGGGCTATAGAAGAGATATGCATATACTGTACGTATTTTGAGATCATCTCACACGATTGTTCACAAGTAGCGCTAATTTAACTAATTTTACCAACTGAATGGAATGGTTGAAGCTTTAAAGCAAAGGGGGAAGATACATATGCACACATCAATTTTTTGGCTTTATATTTTTGTTTTAGAATTATATAAAATAAGTATTTTTACTCCATTCAACTTCATTATTTGGACATATTGTTGTAAACACATTAAAAATCCAAATAAATTCTAGGTTTTGTGGCATCTAAATAGAAAAATTACCATGGGGTGTATACTTTTGCAACCCACTGTCAGACTTGCCAGAACTTAAAGATGAACGCTGAATAAAACCTTAGTAGCTTGATTGATCATGTTTCTTTCTTACATGAAGACCCTTCTCCTCCACATTCTTTTTTTTTGTATTTTTTTTATTTTTTGCTGTTTTCATCTGATTGAGCTCTTTCTGTCACAGATTGACCCTGCTATCCTCCAGCAGACCCTCCAACAGGGAGGTCTCCTCTCACAACCCCTGAGCATAGACACCAGCTTGGTGTCCCACTCTGGCAGCCAGCTCATGTCTTCAGCTGACCCCTCTGTGTCTGCCAGCGTTGTCCTTCACCCTCTGACCAGCCTGGCACTGCAGCCGTCCACCATCACATCTCCACAGGTCTCAATAGCAGGGCTGTCAGAGCAGGATGCTTCAGGTATGTGAGGCAGCCTTTAAAAGTAAATCAACAGACCACTCTCTCTGTGAGCTCACTAACCATGCCTGGTAATGGACTGTGTAGTCACTCAGGACCTGCACCATGTCATGAGCAGCGGTGGGCTTGTGGCCGGAAGTAACAGCCAGGAGATCACTCTGACCATCAACAATTCCAGCCTGACACAAGCCCTGGCCCAGGTCCAGGCCCAGGCTTCAGCTGCCGGTTCCAGCACTGTTGCAGGAAACCCCCAGGAGATCACCCTCACCATATCAGGTATGGAAGGCTTGATATGGGTTCACCAAGTTTTCCCAAACACAGAGCTCTACAACAGACCATCATTAACAAACAAGCATATAAGGGAAAAATCCCTCAAGGACTGGTGTGTTTATTGATTTCTCACTCAGGAAAACACTCGCTGGCAAAGGAATAAAACTGAGAAGGAAATAAATCAAAGTTCTCTTTTTGTTTAAAGAGATGTCAAAATTTCAAATCAAAAAGTTGCCATAATGGAAGTTATAAATGAAAACAATTTTTCTCTCTCCATAAACATTATCAGGGTCTTTCCCAGCTGATTTTATCCCCTCTTCCATTCACAACGTAATGAAAACATATTTCTTCAATCTTTAAGCCTGCATGTTCAGATGGATGGGTTCTCTCTGAATGAGATGATGTGTGTTCTCAGGAGGCATACTCAGGTTTTATTGTTCAACAATCTGATTAACTTTATTGGAATTTTGATCCTTCAAACACAAGCTTTCAGGAACAATTTTGTTTTTATTTATACCTTCATATTTTTATTCCTTTTTGTGGAGCAATGAAGGCATTAAAAAATGACTAGACTGGTAATGTTTTACCTAAAGTTGAAAAAAGAGCAAAAGCTGATGAAATACCTAAGGTAACATGAATTTTAAGAGGATAGTTGATCCTTATTCTCCCTGTTATCAAAACATTTATTAAGTTGTATAATTTACTTTGATCCCCCCTGACTTTTTAGGATCACTTTCTGCTACAGTTAAAGCTGCAAGTCTTTCAGGGTTTTTCTCTACCCGTGTTGGCCTGTTCTTTAAGCTTTAAACTCAGTCAGACTGGATTGAGAGCATCTGTGACAAAGTATTTTCAAGTTTTGCCACAGTCTGGACTTTAACTGGACCATTCTTGTGATGATCAGGTGTAATTATGGTAACTATCAGGTGTCAGAACTGCAATCTGGCAAATAGGAAGTAGGTAGAGGAACCAGATATCAAGAACTTTATCCCTGACCTGTGAAGGGGTGTTCCTTGGTCTTTGTGATGCTGTTTCATCACTAATACAATATTAGAGCTTGGATGTTCACAGAACTGCTGAATCTATACTGAGCTTAAAGCACACACAGGTGAACCATTCTTACAAATGATACGACTTCTAAAGGCCAGTGGTTGCTTTGCTTTTAAGTTCAGGGAGTGAAGGTGGCTAAACACAAATGAACACTTTATAAAGAAATGTAAAACCACATAATTGTTTTTATTCCACTTCATAATTAAGCACTACTTTGTGTGGATCTATCACAGAAAATCCCCAATCCCTTGAAGTTTTTCAGTGTAACATGATAAAATGTGGAGTGTAATGGTAGAGATATTATTCAATACATCTTTGATTTGACAAGTTAAACATTTTTAGTCAAATTTTATTCACCCAGATTTTTACCTTTGTCAACAAACAAAAACTGTAAGCAGCAAATGTTAAGCTCTTATCACTTTTTCTTGTATATAGAAGTATAAAAGAAATTGGAAAATGTTTTTTTCCCCTGTCTTCCATAATTCTTTCTTTGTCCCCCTTCACAAAGCAAACAGAATATTTGGAAATACACTTTGTCAGTTTCTTTATCTGTCCATCCAGTTTATCCTTTGCTGGATAACTTGATAAATAAGTGAGGTACCAACTTCTGTTTTGGTGTGTGACTGCATTAAGGCATGCGCCCACCCGCACAGACGCACACAGGTGAATGTAGGATACAGGAAGTTTTGACAAAGAAGACAATTAATTATTTTATTTTTGTAATAATAAATGGTGAAAAATCAATAAAAAGTCGAATGATTTAATAAAACATTTTATAACTCAAAGGAAAATCTCAAGGTACACACAATTTGTACAGCCGTAGAGCTGCAGGCGCCACTGGCTTCTGGCACCCACCTCCCACACAGTTCCACTCGATTCTAATCTCCCTTCTCTGGTCCGTCTGGGTTTTCTCCCACTGACATGGATTTCTCTGGTAGAATTTCAACCAGACCAATCAGAGAACAGAAAAAGGAGTTGTGAACAACGACGTTGATTTTCTGCGCCTTTTTAGTCTGCCTGTAGTGTAGCAGTGGCAGCAGAAGAAGTGAGTGAAGTCATTCAGCCTGTGTTGGCAAGGCTTCCAAATTAAATTAAATTTATCTCACAAAGCCTACAGCTCTCATTTACAGCTATATGTCGTATGGCTTGGTAATTCTCTCTTCCCAGTAGGGGATGTTTTTTACATTGCACACGATTTCTGGTTAGCTTCTTAGCTTAGCTTCCTTCACGATTGAGTTGGTGCGCTACATATGCCAAACGTTAGCAATTGGGTAAATCAGATCCAATCATTTTAAACTTCAACAGCAAGAAATCCTTTCTCAATAGCCGAGAGTCCAGACCCTCTGTACGAAGCAAAGTGATGAACAAGGGCTAGTTTTTACCAGGCTAACCGCCACCTGAAATGGGAGTATTGGGCCTCATGCAAGAACCGTTCGTACGCACAGATTTGTTCTTAAGTTGTGCGTACGAGTGATTTAGGAGAATTTGTGGCATTCACCAATG
>NW_013952833.1:48022-52016 GCF_001266775.1 Austrofundulus limnaeus
GTGACATGTTCGTACGAACCCTTTGTACGAACAAAAGTAAGAGAAATTTAGGATAAGAATACGAACATGTTCTTGCATGAGGCCCATTGTTCTGAGTAAAATAAACTGATTGGTACACAACTTTCTGGATTGATTTGGTTTGAAGTATTATTTCTGCAATAATAACTACAAATATTCATTATTCAAATCTCTCAGTAACAGGAGGACATCAGTGTTCTGCTTGTTTTCTTAACATTTAAAAGTATGTTATAATTTTTCTAATTATGCAACATTTTCCAAATTTACCCACAGGCCAGGACCTACTTACTCCAAATGCCAGTTCTACTGGTGCAGACATGAGCAGTGGGATCAGGCTAGCATCACCACTGACCAACCAACACACAGGTGCAACCCTGACCATCACCAATGACCAGCTTCTGCCTCAGAGCTCAGCCAACCCTGGAATGGCAGGTGAGGACTTTGACTCTTCTGGTTTTTGAAGTATTAAAGGTCTATTAATGTAATACAGCTCTGCCCATTTCCCTTTGTCTGGTTTTCACACCTTTAAAAGAGTATTTCCTGTTTGGTGTTCATGTCGTTGAGTGTGAGACCAAAGGGAGAGCGTTCCATTGCTCAGAAACTACAACATTTAAGTCCAAGCAGAGAGTTTATAACTGAACAAATAATGTCTACATAATGTGCATGATTTGCGGGAACAAGGTTTTCATTAAGTTATGTCAGTAAATAACTGATGGAGAGTGCTCAGTGGAAGTGTGTGATGTAGAACAACCACAAAGGAAATGTGTTTATGTCCCACTTCAGTAAAATCATCCACCTAAAAACATGTAGTAAAATAAATAAAAAAGCTGAATGAAAGACAGATATTCACGTGGAAAAATAATAATTCTGCACAGTTCTGGTATAGTTTCAAAATATGAATACAAACTTCAGGTAAAGCTGAAAACTGTTCAACTTATCAACAAAACAAAGTAGTTTTACTGTAATGAGGAAATCTATAGTGAATTTTATATTAAAATGTGAAGCACTTTTTTATTTTATATAAGAAAAAACATTTTCTAGTTTCTGCTTTTATAAAACCTTTAGAGAAACATATTTTCCCAAAAAGACTGAAATTCGTTGTAGATGACTTACAGGCAGATTTAAGCTCTTTAGATCAGTGGTTGTGTTATTGAACTTAATTTTGTTTTTAATTTGTTCATGAAATGTTAGTTTTATTACTCCCCCACATGATTTAATTGTACAAACTTGTGTGTGATAACAGGAACGAGACCTTGTGGGGTTTTGCTGCGAGCTAATAAAACTTGTATTGTGAGGAAAACCTGCTTATTTTGGCCTTATTTGCTCTTTTCCTAAAGATATAATCAAGTTTCCATTTTCTTCTCATTTTATCATTGGTCTTTCAGCTGAAGTGGAGCAAAGCTTCCCCCTGCTCCCAGAGCCACAAAGAGCATCTCTAGTTGATTAAACTTTGTATCACTCTGTATGCAAATACTGGCCAGCACTGTGACAAACACACTGTACCACATTAGCTTATCTGTTCAGTTCATATCAAGGTCTTATTCACCACTAATATGATAGAAACCTCTACAATTATAGCTTTTATTTTTTTGTAGAGAGTAAAAGCTTTGATCACAACAAACAGTTCCTGTCATCTCAGCTCTTCCTATATTATGTCCACTTACACTCAACCTACATTTTTACCATCCTCAGAGACATTTTCCAGCTCTGCACAGGGGGACTTTATTTAATAAAAATATCTTATTTTGAGACTGACTGAAAGCAGTTTTATTTTCAGAGAGCTTTTCATTAATGTGTTAGCATCTGTTTTCTACAGTTCATTTGAACCATCAGGAGAAGTAAGTAATTAAAATGCTTTAAATGCTTCATAAAGTCTTGTACATTTGTTACACTAACACTAATGGAGGCAGTTAATTATAAAGTGTAAATAATATTAAAAATTCATTTAAAAACAGATCTGTTCATTGAAATTTAAACTTCAGCTGCATGATCCACTAGTGTCACGTTGCAGCTGTTTTCAGAAACAAGAGCACAATTCTTTGTGCCTTTGTTGTTTTTCATGCTTTGATCATATAAAAATAGAATATTACTAGCTGTGAGATAGAGAATGTGATGGACAAACTGAGATATATTCAGTAGGTAGCCACGCTCAGATTTGAGTCTGATTCAGGCAGCTGAGTGACCTGTGATGTAGGGGTAGCCTTGTTGTCAGACGGGGGCAGAGAGGGAGAGCAGGTGCCCCCAGGATAACCTGGCATGGCAGCACCCAGAGACATCATCTAATGCAGTGGTTCCCAAACTTTTCAGCTTTTGACCCACAAAATACCAGCAGTGGAGACCTGTGCCCCCAGCTGTTGTTGGTTGATAAACATTGTTTTCATGTCAAATAAACAAGAGCACAGTAACAAAATTTTTATGCTCTTTTTGTCCATTTTAAGTACACTTACTTTACATTTTTGTGACAACAAAGGTAAAAAATTGTTGTTAGTTGTCATTTTTTAGTGTAATTAATTCAGACAAAAATGTTTTGGGACCCCACTGTGGGTCCCGACCCCAACTTTGGGGACTACTAATCTAATGCACTCAAAAAACAGATGTAGTGGATTTTATTTTTAAAAAGTTACGTCAGCTGGTTCCACTCAACTGAACTGAGTAACACATTTACTTTACTTTTATTTAAAGTAAATGTAAAATAAATGTGTTCCCTTTTTTCAGTTTGGTTGAGTGGAACCAGTTGACATCATTTTTTAAATTAAATGCACTACATTTGTTTTTTGAGTGTGGATGGCAGATGACTGGAGATTGAGGAAACTAAATGAGCAGATTGCAGGAACATGAAAATAAATAATAGAAAAGAGAAAAAAATCTAATTATTCAGACTTGTATGAAAATCAGCTGCTTTTCATACGGGTATTATTACATGTATACGTTTTATTTATTTCCCTGTAAAATCAAGGGAATATGTGCTTTTCACAAACGTGTTCATGTGTTTATACCTGATTTTTGTTACCTTTTTAGGACCGTTTCTGGTATAAACACCAACCTTGTCAGGACCAGTAGTCCTTTTGGAGAACCAAATCTGATCTTAATATGGTAAAATGTCATTTTTGGGTTAGGTTTAAGACTAAGGTATGAATATAGCTGTAGGTTAGTGTTAGGGTTAGTTGTTAACTTGAAGGGGTTTGGTTTAAGGTAAGGGTAATGGTTAGGTTACATAAACGATTAGAAATTAATGGTAGTCAATGGAAAGTCCCCATGAGTATAGAAGAACAAATGTGTGTGTGGGTTTGTTTCTGGGACATTTGGGGGCAATTTTAAGACAAAATGCCTACATTTGGGGACAACTGGTGCATTTGGGGACAAAAGTTAAGTCCCCATTTGGTTTAAATGTCAATGGTGGGTTGGGGGTTGTGTTTAGGACCAAGGTGTGAATTGAGTTTAGGTTAGTTTTAGGGTCAGGTAGGCACCTGTGAGGTTAGCCTTAGGGTTTGTGGTCAGGGTTAGGCTGTAGAAATGTAATGGAAGTCAATGGAATGTCCCCAAATGGATAGCTGTGCAAACGAGTGTGTGTGTGTGTGTGTGTGTGTGTGTGTGTGTGGGTCATCACGTTAGATTTTAAATCAGACTCCAAAGTGCCAGACCCACACTGCAGTGGTTAGCAGCTGTGATGAGGACCAGCACCTCCAGATTTGACTCCTCAGTCGAAAAAGCCTCTGGGTTGGAGTGAGGTTCTGCCTCAAGTGGAGGAGTTCGAGTATCTTGGGATTTTGATCTCAAGTGAGGGAAGAATGAAGCGTGAGACTGACAGATGGATCGTTTTGTTCTTCAGCAGGAAATTTTAACTGATTAATTGAATGTTAGATGCAGTATTGTATTTTATACTTTCTGATCATTTCAGTCTAATGGTGCGTTCACACCGAACGCGATTTCAGCGTCAGGAGCAGCAGGTTTACATTCAAAGTCTATGGTGGACGCG
>NW_013952833.1:52026-62428 GCF_001266775.1 Austrofundulus limnaeus
CATACACAGTGCAGCTTTTGGTAACTGAGCGAGAGTGTGTGTGTGTGTGTGTGTGTGTGTGTGTGTGTGTGTGTGTGTGTGTGTGTGTGTGTGTGTGTGTGGCGTGTGTGGCGTGTGTGGCTTAACTTAACAGTTATGTGTGTACCAGTTCCCATATTATAAACTTTACTTAATAGAAATAAATCAAATTGCTGTTTGTGTTTTGGTTTTTTTGTTTTCAAATAATTAAAAAAAAAAGAAATTTGATAATTTATTCTCTGTTTAGAAAGGTCACAGTTTTACCTGATTAAATTTGCTTGGCACTAAGTTAACTCAGTATCTACTCTAGTGAGATATTCATTTCTCTGTCTCCTCCCAGTTACCAGTCTGCCTCCTAACACCACTTTGACTCATACGGCTTCATCTAAGAGCTTAGTCATGTCCCCAGGAGCTGTGGCCAGTGATGGCAGTGTGACCCTGACACTCTCAGATGCTCAGGGCATGCTGGATGGTGTCACTCTAAACCTCAGTGCACAGGTACAAATCAGCATCATATGCAATCATTTAGAGTATCTTTCAGATTTTTACTGATCTTAAACTATTAAAGCTGTTTTTCCTAGACTGTCTAATAATCATGTACAGATAATAGTTATAAAATTCATCTGTTGTTTTAATGGAGTACTTCTTGGTGTTCAGGGTCAGACATTTCCTGCTGTGCTGAATGAGTCCAGCATCCCAGGTCAACCAGTCCCACCAGACCAGCAGGTCATACTGGTCAGCCACCAGTCCCAGTCCACAAATGGATCATCTGATAATGGATATAACGTGAGTGTGTTTCTCTTGTGTGTAACTGAAGGCTTTTTCAAAAGACAGGACTTCTATATGGGCTAGGTTGATGCTCCCTTTGGCTGTTCCGGAGTCACAGATGGAGACTCTCTTACCGCGCTCATATGCGCTTTCAGACGACATCAATAAATGTATTAAAAGAGGTGTGGAAATAAACTCAGCTGCACTGATGTGTTGCTGTCACTCAAGCTGCTGATGAGTCGCAGAACGATTTTCCTCTTATTATATTACAAAGATCAAAATACAGTCCAGTGTGAATTTTTAAGGGTTTAAGTTTCTAAATAAGCTGTCTCTTCTCATGGTTGGATCTGCATTGCTGCATAGTTTGAGCCATTCTTTGTGCAGATAAGGTTTGTGTTTATTTCCTCCTCTGCATGAAGTCTAGAATGAGGAAATTGTGGGTTCTTGAAAAACAAAGAAAAACGCACTGAAAGTTTAAATGTGGTGTTTTGATTTAGGAAACCCACAGGGTGGGTGCTCCACAAAGGTGTCAGTCAGCACTATGCTGGCCCACCTTTTCAGAAGTCAACAGTACTGTTTCTGTCAATACCTCGCTCTGAGATAGAGAGGCGAGGGGTTTCAGTCCCACCTTTCTGTCTCCCTGGTTCTTCTTTGCCAGGACCAAGGTGGTCAGAACATGTGTCAGTAACGGTCCGGGGAGTCTCCTGAAAGAGCCTAAATGCACAGTGTAAATACTCTGTGATTTAATAGAATTTTTTCATGTGATAGATTACCTGTCACTGCTTGTTTTTTTTATCTTTGAAGACCTTTTGCTTCTCATCTGAGGAGCTTTTTAATTTTAAATTGAAAAGTGCAAAGATTTCATTTTTTACTTTAATAAACAGCTCATTATTGCCACCTAAAACTCACAAATCACTCTACCTCTTTTCCCTTCCGAGGTTCATAAGCGTCCTTTTGGTTTTGTTCACAAGAGAGCTGTTTTGGACACATGCATGAAGGTGAATCTTAAGAACTAAGGATACTATTTCAGGAATAGTGACGGACAATTTCTGGACAAAGAGGGATGGAGATGGTTAGAGACCTTCAAACAAGAAACTAAATGGAGGAGGTTTCTGTAGCTTATTGTACAGTCTCGCTCTGTTTGGTTCTGTTCAGGTGTGTGTCTCCATGTCAGTGTGTCCCTCACTCTTTGGGCGTGATTGACAGATCATCAGCACGCGGCTTCAGCCATTGTGGTGAAAAAACAAAACAAAAAAAGCTGCTGTAGTTTTATCGTCCGTTTGTCTGGCTTTTTGTTGTTTTTATTTGTTGCAGTTCTGTTTATAACTGCACGTGTAACTGTAGGTGGCCAGTTTGTCTGAAACCTCCCAGTATATCTGCTGATTTCAAGACGCTCCATCCAGCTTAAACTGTATGAACTCATTTCCTTCACTTCTCTTCAGGAAGAGTTTGCATGTTCTGTCTCGACTCAGCCAATCCGCAGGCAGAGGTCTGCTGTCGTCAATATCATAAGTGTACGGTACTCTGTTGGAACCGGAATTGGAAACATTTGGCCGCGTTGGAACAGAGGAGAACCACATACAGGCACACTAGTGGAGAGAGGGCTTTTGTGGTGCACCTTTGAATCTAATCATCAGTCAGTTTCAGACCAAATCACACCATCCTGCATGTGAAGGAGATGTTTTTCATGTGATACAGACCGACACTGTAATGACCCTCAGGAGAGAGGAGAGGGAGAGTGATTTATATGACTGCAGTTCACAAAAATGACTAGCTTATTAGAGTTTAAAAGCTGCCAACTTTGCATTTTTCCATTTTAAATTGAGATGGTTCTGAATAAGAAACAAGGTGTTTTTTTTAACAACGCTCCTCAAGGATCATCATGTTTTGTTTACTGTCAGAAAACACCAAACTGGAAATCTAGTTATCAATTAAAAACCTAACATAAACTTTTTCGTTTTGTCTGAAATTCAGAATTCTGGTGATAAAGGTGAGAAAGACCCTCAAACGGACTGCGAGACCCGGAATCACTGCTTCTACTGCAACCAGGTGTGCGAGAACGCCAATTCACTGCGACGCCACTGCAAACAAACTCACGGCAAAGACCGCTGTCACGTCTGCAGCATCTGTAATAAGGCCTTCAAACGAGCTACGCATCTCAAGGTTAGAAATAAAACATGTTAAACTAATAACACTTTGAATTTTAGTTCATTCTACTATTCTTTCAAATTATTTTTGTATGAAGAGATTTCATGAAAGCAGCTTTTGAGATCTCAAAGAGGAAGTTATACAGTCCTCTGTGGCTCCATTTCAGCTAAAATAATCAGTGAAGTGAAGAAAAATTCAGCAAAGTCTGTGCTCTCTGATACAAATACTGATGTGCCATCAAGTGACATTTTAGACAGACTCTCATATGTTTCACTTGATGAAGAAACGCTGAATCCAGGCAGTGTTTTGCTGCCAAACTGCAGTGAAGAGCATGTGTGCTTCTGTTTTCCACCAATCCCCTTCATCTGGTAGAAACACTTGAGAGCTTAAGAGCCTGAAAGGAGGAGGATAGGGCTTCAAACTCAAGCATCTCTTCCATTTGTCGTTTTCTACACACTGCGCCGCAGGTTTTGTCTCTGTAAATGTGTTCCACCATACTGAGCTGCGCCTGCTTCTCTCTATGACTAATGACTCTGGGATTAGGTGGATGTAACAGTCAGTGACTGAGCTCCCCAGGCTCTGAATTAGTTTCCATCTATAACAGACACAGATGTGTGATTTGTGAGAACAATAAATCAGTAAAGCTGTTATTTTTCATTTGATTAAATTGTGGATAATAATTTGGCCATTTATAGCCAGAACACCAAAATCAATGGTTCTTTAACTTTGAAACATTGACAAATGAGAGTCAGCTTTACTTTTTAGTCATTTTGTGCGTGCCAGACAGTGGTGAATGGGTTTGAGATTATCAACAAAACTTTAGACATGTGTTGGACCTTTTTTGTGATGAATCATTATATAGCCTCAAAATACAAGTTTTAAAACTTCTAAGATGTAATGGAAAGGTTTTGGAAATAGGCCTTTGACAACAGGAAGTGACCTTTTTTATTTAGAAAGCTGCATCTCTGACCCTCTTGATCTAATCAGCAACAAATTGTGTCAGAACACAGATAACAACTTCATCTCACTTGCTTTCAAGCATAAATACGTACTTTTGGTGAAAGGTGTGGTCATGACAGTGTGGCAAAGTAAGACATCACGCCATTAACATACATTTGACTTCCACTTATTTCAGCCAATCTGCACCCAGTTCACTATGGTCGATCTTAATCCACCCCACTACATGAGTGCGGTCCAATTTATGGGGGGCGTGGCCTAATTCCTCCACAGCGCCCCCTACGTTTATTTTAAATCCAGCCACAAATCAGGTTTTTTTTTTTATTGATGAAATTTGGTACACGTGTAACGTCTCAGGACCTAATAAAAAGTCTGTTGAAGTCATAGTCCAATCCCCACAGGACGTTGGTTATTTTGGATCAAAGCTGCCTATTTGTCTCCCCCTACAGCTTTGAACATGCAGACTTCACATGCTGCTTGCTTGTCTCGACACTGTCTTGTGGTGGGATGATGTGGGTGTGGCTGAGTGGCGAATGCTGATGCCTCACTGTTTGCACACGGTTAGCTCTAAATCACACATACATGATTCGACCTGCACCAAATTTGGTGTGCATCATAAGGGAGACCTGCTAAACACATTAATATGTTAGTTTGATGAGATTACTTTAGCCCACCGTCTGTCTGTTTGTCAGTCCATCTGTCTGTACACGTTATGAGATGATTTCAATAATGAAGGCCTGTGATGATTCCAACAAAACTGCTAACAGTTTCACTACTGAATGCAACGAGGGACATCAGCGACGTTGGCGTCAAGTTCTATGTTGTTGATTTTCCTTTAGTGTCTGTATATGGGATTTTTATTGTACTGTATCCTAAAATAGAAATTACCCTCTTTTTTATTTGCTGTATTTTGTTGCCTTATGACTTGGAGTTGTGAAGGAACAAGATAACGAGCACTTCAAGGCAGAGCAATATATGCCTACAGAGATAAACATCCATGCATTTGCCTTTGCGGCTGCTCATCATCCTAATACTTCCTAATAGTTCTTTCAAATTCCTCCAACAAGTGTGAGAGGAGTTGAGCTGACAAGAAAATTGCCAACAGACGTACGAACAGACAGTCTTTCAAGACCTTTCAGGAATATAAAAAAGAAGAAAATATAAGCTGTTATAGTTGGTGACCAAAGTTACTACAAATTTTCTGATCTGTTTAAAGTCTAAACTTTAACTGGGCCACTCTAAAGAAACTTTAAACCACTCAAGTGTTGCTTCAGCAGCGGTGAAATCCTGAAATATGTACCTTTGTCTCAGTCTGAATCATTTAGGTTTTTATTTTTTCTTTTCTTTTTTGAGAATGTTTAATCATCTTTTATCATTTACTTACAGTACTTTAGACTGAGTTTTGTTTAATTCTGCCATGTAAATCTGGAGGGAGGGAGAAATTATATGTGCCCTGAGACGACGTTTCAGTGCCCTGAGATGATGTATGTTGTGACCTGGCACTACATAAATAAACTGAATTGAATTGAATTATATTTATCCGATTTATGTGTTTTAAAATACTATTTCTTCATTTACTCTTTTACTCTTTTTTTTTTTTCAATTAAAGGCAACAAAAAAATTAAAAGAATAGTTTACATGCCCGGTCAGGTAGGAATCTGGACACATCCATCTACCTGAATTTGCATTTTACATAAGTGGGCACGGGTATTTGTTGAACCCTGTATGTGAGTGTCATTTGTTGATAGTTTCTGTGTGAACCAGTAATAAACTGGCCATCTGTCCAGGATGTAGCCTGGCTCTTGTCCTAATATCCAATGAAAATTGGAACTTGCTCCATGCTCCCTGCAGAGGATCAAGCAGGAATAGATGATGGATAGAAATATATTTATGTTTTCAACAACAGATTTAATATTGCCCTAAGGAACATCAGAGATTTTAAACTCTATTACTCACCTGTTTAGAGATGCTGACATATTTCAGAACATGTGAATAAATACTGAGATCATGTGACAGCTTGTTAACCTAATGAAGGAATTCTAAATGTAAAAAACAGCAGCAGTTTTTTAAAATGCTGTAAACTAAATTGAGAAATTGCAAACTGTATCCCAGATAGCAAAAGATGTTAATTCAACATTGAAATATGGTCCAAAAAGTAGATTTTTGGTTAAGGTCGACAATAGCCTATATGCCACGGACATCCGGCCCAGCACTGGATGCCACTCCCAACACTTCCGGTTCACGGTCAACACAGTGTTAGCGAAACATTTTTTTCACCCGACAACAACCCTTAATGATTTCCACAGTACCGAATTAGCATATTACATGTACCAACATTAACACAGGAGACGTAAAGATCCAGCCAATTGGAAAAAAAATCACTCCAAAGTGGATTAAAGCCATAAAAACAAAGGAAAGACGGTCCTGTTTATGGTTCCAGAATTTATCCTTTTTCACTTTTCCGTGGCTGCTTATTCCATGAATTTTTCAAGTAGAGCTGTGACACTTACTATATTGTTGAAAAGAGCAGAGTCTGGGCTTTAAATTGATGGGCTACTTGTATGGTTTGGATCGTTTTCCCCGACGTTAGTGAACTGAAAACGTAATGATTATCAGGCGGAGGTTCTGCTGCTCTCGGTGCTCGGGGGGAGTGGGGGGGGCGCTCGTCACTCGGCTTTAGTCTACGCTGTAATAAACACGCTAACAAGTTTTTACTTTTGCATAAAACTCATGACAAAGTCGCATAAAAACATTTCATATAACACAAACGTGCGCACGCACACACACACCTATCTTTGTACCGGCTGCTGTGTTAGCTTCCTGATAGCTGTCCTCTGGAGGTGGTCTTTCCTCTCTCGTCTTGGCAGTAAAAGGGGATAATTGTACATTTCCCTTTTGTAACCTCCGTCTTCTCATTTCTGATGCTGCCTCTTGCATATCCTCTAGTTAGAAATGCAGATTACAAACGCAAGCGTGAGCTTTTAAAGATAAGTTTTCCCTGTAATGCTATGATCCATCACTGTCACCTCCTCATCAAGAGGAAAATGGAAAAAAACCTAACTACTCAATCAAAAAGAAAAAAATTGTGTAGGTCTTCTGGACGGGTTCTTCTCTAATGAAACGTTTCGTCTCTCCTCCAAGAGACTTCTTCAGTCTGAGAGTTTCAGGCAAAATTCAGGCTTTTAAGCCCTGCCTCCATGTGACTGATACTCACATCACATGGCTATCGTTGACACCTAATTAACACTTATTGTTAACAGGGGGTGGAGTGATACTGGCAATAGCCGCGCTGTAGGAGGGGGACAACTGAAAACGGAGGCCTCCACCTCTGTTTAATGATGGATGTGCTCATATTTTTGCCCTCTTTGCTGGTCAACGCTCCTATTTTGATGTTATGCTTTTACTTTTCTGTGAGCCCATCTGCTTTGTGTTAAGTTTTGTCTTGAATACAACACCGTGAGGCAAATTCAGTTTTGTTAGTATTATTCTGAATAAAACTCTTTAAGCAACAATGCATCACAGAGTGACTTCAAATTGAAGAAATGACATAAGACATGAACTGCTGGCTTTGTACTCTGGTGTGGATGGTTATTAGTTTGCGTGATTAAGTTAGGACTTTCATACAATCATAGTTTCTTTTCAACTAAGGGTAGAAAATGTACCATAAAAATGTAGACAAAGTCTTTGACTCAGTGTTCTGACAACATGCTGTACAGCTTCTGTAGTTTAGTTGGTGGACTACTGATCAGAAAAATACCTTATGTAGTGTTTGCCCTGGACTGTAGTCCCAAGATGAGAGGGTAATGTAGATCTGTGTGTGTGTGTGTGTAGATATGAAACTTCACCCTATTGTTTTCTTATTTTAGCTAGAAGGAGCATGTAATGTTGAAACAGTAGAGGCTCAAGCATGGAACCTTGAGGAACTCCACGTTAACTTTATATAGCTCAGATTTGTAATGTCATAAAAAAATCTCCTGTCTACCAGGTACGATTTCAGCCAATCTAGTGTTGTGCCAGAAGTCTCAAGCCTTTTGGTTATTTTGAACGTTTTGAAGGGAGACAAAAGTTATGAACAAATAATAGCTACCCTCAGTTTTGAGGAAAAAAAAGTTTAATTCTAACAGGACTGATCAACTCTAAACAGTAAAACAGCTGGGACCAGTGTGAATTGTTGCTGGTTAAGGCCCTGTCATACTACAACGCTTTTGACAACTTATGCTGACTTACAAATTTTGTTCGACACATTGCTGTAGGTTGCAAAAGTTATGTGTAAGTTTTGAATATCATCAGTACGATGGCCAGACAATAATTTTTGACATGCTCAAAATGCTTTTGCTTATGCCAGCATGCTTCTGATAAGTGAGGCACAAGTTACAAGAAAGCTACACATAATTTATGCATCAGTTCACATATGTTACAAGTAAGTTATTCATTTGTTACTCAACATATGTCTGAAACCAGCAGGACAATTTTGAAGCAAACACTTGAAAAAAAATTTAAACCCCTGACTACCATCAGTTATGTAAGACTCATGTTCAAAATCAGTTGAACTTATTCATTACAATTCCTATGTAATTTAATAATACAGGTGAACTATGCAAACAAAATCAACAGAATCAATGCCCAAAAAAAACTATTTCACCTGCCTTTTGACCACTCCCTGATAGTGGTCTGAGGGGCCAGTGGCGCAGTATGGTATCCCTGTCTTGGTCAGTCGGCCGACTGACTGCAGATCAACTGCAGCTGCGGCTACATTGCAGTTGATATGTAGAACATTCAAACTGAAAGAAGTCTGTTTTAGTCAGTCTCTGCTGTTGGAGATGAGTTAAAAATTTACATATAATTTAATGTTGAATTTGTGTTTAATATTGTGTACAAAGACTGCTCATCTGGACAAAGACATTATGGCATTTCAGTATTTTTATTCCTTTACTTCAGGAACATGAACGAGTGCACCAGCCGGGTCCATCACCCAGCTCCCAGAAACCCAGAGTTTTCAGCTGTTCCTCCTGTTCCAAGGCTTTCGCCAAGCGCAGCCAGCTGGAGAGACACAACCGAACACACACAGGTAGGAAGAAACTGAAACAAGTCTTTACTTTCAAAAAGAAAAAAAAAAAACAAGTAGGTCCTCTGGATGGGTTCTTCTTTAGTGAAACATTTCATCTCTCCTCCAAGAGACTTCTTCAGTCTGATGAGTTTCAGGTGAACTCAGCCTTATAAGCCCTGCCTCCACCTGGACAAACAGGTTAGTCGCATGCGAAAGAGGGCCATCGCCTAACAATAGGCTTGATTGTCTCTTTTGTTGATAGAGAGTCATGCGCCCTATCACCTGACCTGTGTTGTGTTATGTAAATGTATTGAATGCAAGCGGGGGTTCAACTTCCTCTTGTTTTTGTCCCTCTTTCCCTCTTTGTGTTGGTATCATTGGGGCCCTGATTCACACCTTTTGCTCACAGGACGCTGAGTCATACTTGCAATGACAGCATTGTAGGCGGAAGACAACTGGACACGAAGGCCTCCACCTCTATTTAATGGTGGATGGTTTTTCTTTACAAAGATGGCTTCCTTTACTCCTCTCTCAAACCAACGTTCCTCTCTATCAAGGATGATAACATCTTCATCCCTGAAAGAGTGACCTCTGGCCGTAGATGAGTGTAAACTACAGAGTCCTGACCCTACGACGTAGCTCGTCTGTGCTGGCTCATTCTTTTGAACAGTGGTTGTTTTGTTTCCCCAATGTATAACTGATCACAGTCCTCCTGACACTTAACAGCATACTATATTACTCAGTTTTTGCCAGGGAACTGGATCTTTAGGGTGAACTAATCTTTGTCGTAATGTGTTTTGGGGTTTGAAAGCCACTGGGACTTCATGTTTTGAGAATAAACGTCTCAGTTTCTCTGAAACTCCTGCCACATACGGAATGACGACTGGTTTGGGTCTGGGTTTAGGGTCTTTATTTTCAGCTGGTTGTTGGCTGAAATCCTGTTTGGTTTTCTTGTCTGCTTTCAGAAAAGCCCAGTTAGGATAACCGCACTGCTCCAGGGCCTGTCTTATGTGTGACTTCTTTTTCTCTCTGGCTCCTGGGTTTGTAGGGACACTGTCTGATCTGTGGTACAGAGTTCTGATGACTCCTAACTTGTGTTCCAGTGGGTGATGGGAATCAAAATGCATGATGATCACAGCCACAGAATCAGCCATTCGCAACAACAAAATCCCAGAATTTGAAGCAGAACAACTTAGGAACAAAGTTTCAACCTGTCTCAGCATAGCCAAACCACCACCTTCCAACATCATTAGAGAAGAGAGAGGCTCTCACCACCCTCAGCAAGGACAAGAACATCATCATCCTCCCAGCAGACAAAGGAAGGTCCACAGTCATTCTGAACCAGAAAGACTACCATGAGAAGGTTATGACACTCCTTAGTGACACGAGGAGATTTGAGAGAGGAGTAAAGGAAGCCATCTTTGTGAAGAAAAACCATCCACCATTAAACAGAGGTGGAGGCCT
>NW_013952833.1:63683-64913 GCF_001266775.1 Austrofundulus limnaeus
TACGCACAATTTAAGAACAAATCTGTGCGTACGAACGGTTCTTGTATAAGGCCCATTGAGCCCCGCCTGCACTCACTACATACAAATGATACGACACCTAAGAACCACAGCATCCAAACCAATAAGTCAGGTGATGGGGCACATAACCCTCTATGAACAATAGAGCCAATCAAGCCTATTGTTAAGCGATGGCCCTCTTTTGCATATGACTAACCTCTTTGTCCACCATGTGGAGGCAGTGCTTATAAGGCTGAGTTCACCTGAAACTCATCAGACTGAAGAAGTCTCTTGGAGGAGAGACGAAACGTTTCATTAAAGAAGAACCCATCCAGAGGACCTATTAATTTTTCTTTTTGATTTTTTTCTACCTGGGTTACTGAGATGCATCAGGACATACAGTAAATAATTGATCCTCTCAGTCCTGTTGGTTGCACGTGTTGGATGATTAATTGCTTTGGGTTTATTATATTAATTTACAACAGCAGTTTGTGAATTGAAACAGATTTAATTGGGCATTACTGCCCTGATTAACACAAGCAACAAAACTAATTAGCCTTGTTATTTAGCATATTTACACTTTTTAAATTGATTTGGATAGTGCCAGAGTTATAGGGACAATGACTAAACAAAAATGCAGAACATTAAAGGATATATTTTTAGACTGCATTAACACTGCAGAAAATGCAACACAAATCCAATTTCTTTGCCTCTATGCGATCCATATCTAATTTTTATCAGATCTGTCCTTCATGAGGAGGTGAGGAAAACCATGAGCTCGCCTGTTTATGTGAGGAGGTTCAAAAAAACGGGCTGAAAGGGATGGGAGTCGTAAGTAGCAAGGTACTGGTGTGGAGTGGGGTGGAGCCAAAGAGAGCCTGTGGAAAAATGTTTGTGGTGTATGTGGAGCAGAACCAGAGGAGCTGCTTCAGCTTCATGCAGCAGCAGGTTGGCTGTAACCTGCTCATTATTAGCCCTCAGAAACTGTTGTTTTCTTTCTGACAGCACAAACTAATGGAAAATTTTAGCGATGTGAAGCGAGTAAAAATCTTAAAAAACGCAGATGACAACATGCTCAGAATTTAAAATAAACATTTAGTTGTTAAAGTTCAGCCATGTGGAGAAAAGCTGCCATTCATCAAGAAATATTTTGCTTCTATCTATCTATCTATCTATCTATCTATCTATCTATCTATCTATCTATCTATCTATCTATCTATCTATCTATCTATC
>NW_013952833.1:65188-66628 GCF_001266775.1 Austrofundulus limnaeus
TCTATCTATCTATCTATCTATCTATCTATCTATCTATCTATCTATCTATCTATCTATCTATCTATCTATCTATCTATCTATCTATCTATCTATCTCTCTATCTATCTGTTAGAACCAGGATAATCTGGGTCTTGTGTACCTTTTGTCTCGGATGTTTGTGTCAGTCGGTTACATGTTTGTTGTTTATTGATACAAGATAGTCACCAATGACAGGCATGTGAAGCTGGCCGTGAGAATCACTGTCTCTGAAACTGTATGTTTTGCATCATCTTGTCCTTTAGCAATTCAAGATGTTTTGTTTAAAACTTTCAGTAATATTTCTTTGAAACTGAACCACTCTAAAGGCAGGTGAGCTCCTCAGTACAGCTTTCTTTTAATAAAATCCTGTCAGTGTGGGTAAAACAACACTTAATTTCCTCTTGCAGCTTGTTGTGGGTTCACAGAGGCACTGATCTCATCAATCTACCTTGTGCTTTGATACACATTATGGCTGACATTTTTTTACCACTTAACTCCAGTTTGTGCTGGATGACTCATGATGTACTTCATTCTATATTGATCTGGTTGTAAAAAATGATCGCTCTAAGCACATCCATACACACTTTGTTTTTCTTGTTCTGCTGTTGTGGTAAAATAATTTGGTTTTACCAAATAGCAGCAAATACTGAGCTCTTTAAGTATCACCTATTGCAGCAAATATTAAAAATCAGTATATCTGACTGAATTATTTTCATATCAGAAGTAAACATGCAAAATGACCGAACCCCTGAGCTAATTAAAGGATTTGGGTGAAAGGGGCTGTATTTCTCTACCATAATCAAGTACAGGTGCTGGTCATAAAATTAAAACATCATAAAAATTTTGATTTATTTCAGTAATTCCATTCAAAAAGAGAAACTTGTATATTATATTTGTTCATTACACACAGACTGATATATTTCAAATGTTTATTTATTTTATTTTGATGATTATAACTGACAGCTAACGAAAATCCCAAATTCAGAAAATTAGAACATTACTGTAAGACCAATACAAAAATAATGATTTTTAGAAATGTTGGCCAACTGAAAAGTATGAAGATGAAAAGTGTGAGTATGTACAGCACTAATTTTTTTTTTTTACAATTTTACCATTTAAATACTAAGTTTGGACTTCTTTTGCCTGGATTACTGCATCAATCGGGTGTGGCAGATCAGTCTGTGGCACTGCTCAGGTGTTATGATAGCCCAGGTTGCTCTGATAGTGGCCTTTAGCTCTTCTGAATTGTTGGGTCTGATGTATTACATCTTCCTCTTCACAATCCCCCATAGATTTTCTATGGGGTTAAGGTCAGGAGAGTTTGCTGGCTAATTAAGAACAGGGATACCATGGTCCTTACTGTCAATGTGAAAGATAGTCACTTTGTGTGTGTGTGTGTGTGTGTGTGTGTGTGTGTGTGTG
>NW_013952833.1:66751-70184 GCF_001266775.1 Austrofundulus limnaeus
CAAGCAATCAGTCTGATTAAGAGAGAGACAGTGTGTGTGTGTGTGTGTGTGTGTGTGTGTGTGTGTGTGTGTGTGTGTGTGTGTGTGTGTGTGTGTATTGATAGAACAGCCTGTGTGTTTATGCCTGAATCACTCATTCCCTCATTATCAGAGTTATTCTTGTGGCTGATTGTTGTTCGATTACAAAATCTCTCTTAGTGACTGAAAAGATGAATTTCTCTTCCTCCACTGTCGAAGACATTTTTGTCATGTCTTGTTCTCTCCTTCATTTTGATTGGTAAATGTGGAAGAAAAGAACATCACCGCAGTGTTCCAAAAATTCAACTACTGAATGAAATACAACAGATTTAGTGGACTTTACAAGATTTGGATATAAGAATGGATGCTGCCTTTTCCAGACTTGCTTTTAATTTATTTCTCTTTTTCCATTTTATCTAAATGTTCATGTGCAGTCATTTAGTTACCACTGCATTTCCAACCCAGCTGTGCTCCATGTTTCTCAGGCGAGCGTCCCTTCAAGTGCAGCCAGTGTGACAAGGCCTTCAACCAGAAGAGTGCTCTGCAGGTCCACATGGTGAAACACACAGGAAAGAAGCCCTTCAAGTGTGAGGTGTGCAGCATCAGCTTCACCCAGAAGAGCAACATGAAACACCACATGAAGAGATCCCACGGCTACGGTGAGCAGCCGGCTGGCTTCACACCAACACAAACACTTGAACGTGCAAGCAGTCGTCTGCGCTGCTTCTAACAACACGAAGCCTGTTTGGGCTTTTCATTCTGGAGCAGCGCTCACGTATCAGGGTCCTTTTTTGTCTGATTTGTGATGTTTGTTTTCTAAATGTGTCTTTTATGCTTCTGGTTTTCACATATTCAGGCTCTGCTTGTGTTAAACATTAGACGTGTCCTTCAGACACCTAATCAACCTAACCATCATTTATTTTCAGTTTTATCTTTTGTGCTTCCTTTGTTCTCATTATGTAGTTAGAATGAGTGTTTTCAGTGGCAGCACTCATCACTGATGAACACTCACATTCAGCTCCATTTTCAGTGTTCTGCAACATGTCTGAGCAGCAGAGCTGAGCTGACGGACAGCTTCTTTTAGTCTCTCTTATAGTGAGTGTAATTTATTACCTCGTTCTGACAGAGTCACAGTTAAGTTTAAGGGTCTGGATGCCCTTTAGTTAATCCATATTCATATTATTATTGATTTCACGCAGGCGTTTCAACCTGGAGCCTGACAGGTGCTTATTGAAAAAGACTGGTGCTGACATATCAACTCTGTTAGAAAAGTTACTCCACAAAATTTCCACTCAGCTCCTCTGGGTTGACAAAGTGTTGACAATTCAAACGTCAAGTTTGTACTGCAGTTCTCTGGAGTGTCACAGGTAATAAGACCCAGACTCCTCCAGGATTAAAACACCTCTTTCCAAAATTGTCGTTTATAGCTGTGCCACGTGTGTAGATATTGCTCTCACAAAGATTAAATAAAGTTCCTCCAGGTGAAAGAATAGTTCTGACTTTCCAGTTAAGCCTTGCTTCAGATTTTTCATACCAATGTGTCATGATTGTTGCACACAAAAACATCAGCTGTTGGACTGAACCCACCCAAAAACCTGTTTGTTTTTTACAAGAGACAGCATGTGCTCGCTGAAATGAAGGCTCCCAGAAGGGACAGAATACAGCAGTGGGATTGTAAAAGCAACCAGCTTCCTGTTTTTGTTGTGGAAGGGTGGCTCCTTACTGCTGCTGCCATGGAACCTTTTCCATCATCTTTTTTTTATTATTATTTTACAAAAATGTACAGCACAGCTGGAGGCGAGTGTGGGACAGAATGACTGCTGCTTCAGGCATAATGTCTCATAATTTTTTGTTAAACTTTTTAAATTAAAGTAGCTAAGTACAGAAGGCATCAAACATTTAAAAGCCATTAATTGTTACACAAACATCTGACATTTGTAATCACTAGGTCATGCAGTCCACTTGACCGATTCAGGTCTTTGACTTTTTCAGCTACTTGATGTTTGGTCTCAACTTCTTACAGATTTTTTCCCTAAAGTTTTTATCTACTACCACAAAGAAGTTCACAGTTTGTTGAAATATATCTCAAGCATGCGTTATAAAGTAATAATATCCAGCCTTATCACTGGATGATGACCTCACTCTGTGATCCTCTCAACCTGGTAAAACGAAGCTGGATTTTGGCACTTTTGAGAAATCTCCTTATATGAAGGCAAACAGCTGAGTTCTCACCAGGCAGCTTTTTCTTACATCACTTCTGTACCCTAACTAACTATGCTCTGTATACATCAGCAGCCCCTTCCCATGGTAACACCACATGAGCCACTTAGCCCAGCCCTGGGATGACTGTTTGCAAAATGAAGATGAAGCACTTTGGGAACATGATAAATGGGCTCACATTATCAGATTTGAATGAAAAATCGATTTTGAATCGAATTGTGGCCCCAAAAATCAGAATCGAATTGAATCGTGAGAGAGTAAAAGATTTCCACCCCTGGTTACAACTAATTTTGGATCCCTTTAAGGAGAAAAATGTTTGGACTTGGCTCACAATAATTTGTTTGTTTATCACTTAATTATTTTGTCAAATCTTCACTAGATTTATTTTTTCCTCATTTATGGCAGATACAGTTAAGCTGGGCTGCATGTTTTTTTGTTTTGTTTTTCTCTGGCTACTTTTTTGTTTGTCCTCCACATGTCTCTTTTTATTTTTCCCCTTATTTCTGTAAGGACACTCTGCATGCCTTTGTTTGTTGGTGCCAAAATACTATTTATTGCCTGTCAAACTGTTATCCCTTGTATTCATTGTAACTGTAACTAACAAAATGAAATAAGGGGAAATAAAACATTTTCCTGAATTTCAAACAGTCAGTTTCTGTACAAAGACTAAACTGCAAAAAAAGACAAACTTTCAGAAACACTGTAAAACTACTGATAACTTTAAAATAAAAGGCCTAGCATTTCCTAAAACAATGCATATCACCCACTGCCTTTTCCAGAGTTTTACACTAAAATCATGTTATTATGCAACATGCTCTCACTCCCAACTCGTCACCATATTGACGCTTGGTCAGGTACCATCTGCATCCAGTTTGCCACGTTGGGTACCCCCCTCGCGTCAGTTATTCACGCCTGTGGCTTTTCCGGGTTGCACCACATAGGGATCTTTGCGCCACATAGGGGTCTTTGGGTTGGGGGTCTGTGGTTAATATGAGGGACCAGGGTTAATGGTTAATTTTAGGTACTGAGGTCAGGGAAAGATATCTAGGGCTAATAGAAGTTCAATTTAGGGTCTGGTACAGTTAGTCGTCATGCATTTCCTACTCTTTTCAAAAAAATGACAATGCGCCCCTCCTCCTCCGTCTCATCTCAGTGTTTCCCCTACCATTATACAGGCGGGGCGCCCCCCCCACCC
>NW_013952833.1:73444-76620 GCF_001266775.1 Austrofundulus limnaeus
AAATTCCAGTGAAATATATTTATGTTTGTGGTTGTAATGTGACAAAATATGGAAAAGTTCAAGGGGTATGAATACTTTTGCAAACCACTGTATCATAAAGAAACAAAGTCTACAAACAGCAACAGTTTGTGCACACTTACCAATAGAATAGGATCTAAGCTCATCATTTACCTTTTTTTTCATTATTTCTGTTTTGGAAGGACCCCCGCCCCCCACCCCCCCCAAACTTTACCATAAGCTTCATATTTGGAGGACGTTGCTGTTTTAGTGAGTCTGTTTGTCGCACAGCTCACGAGTTTCCTCTTTTTTCCTCTCTCTCTGAGTGTCAGGAGGGGAGCTCAGGAAGCTCACTAAGGGGTATTAATTTTTATTGGCATTTTATTTAATTTGTAGACAACTGAACAGATGAACACACAGACATGCTATGTCTCTCTGTCCTCGTGGGGACCTTCTATTAACTTCCATTCAATTTTTTAGACTTTATATCCTAACCCTGACCATATACTCTAAAATTAACCTCACAGGAACTTACCTGACCCTAAAACTAACCTAAACCTTGGTCCTAAACCTAACCCCACACCCGAAATTTGCATTTGGCCAGGTCCCCACGATTCACTTTGGTCCCCACGATTCTGCTTTTTTTGAGAAAATTGTCCACACGTTGTAGGAAAAACCCATTCACACTCACACATACGTTTGTATTTATATTCTTATTACAACAATATGTTGACTTCTATTCAGTTCCAGTCATTTCTGACACTAACCCTAAACCTAACCATCCCCAGTACATGACTAACCCTAACCCACCCTCACTTTATACCTTAGTCCTTAACTGTAGCCCAACAATGGTGTTCCACCATATTAGAACTGGTCTTTAGTCCCCAAAAGGACTGCTGGTCTTGACAAAGTAGGTGTTTTACTAGAAAATGCCTTAAAAAGGTAACAAAACCAGGTCTACACATACACACATACAAAAACATGAACAAAAACATAATGGTCGGTGAAAATGTAGACTTCTGTCTCCTTGAACACAAGTCCAAATAAAAAAGGGATGACGCAGGACCTTTTTCATGGCCCTGGTTTTAAAAATAAACTGTAAACAGCTTGTACAGTATTTGAACTAGGTTTAGACAAATAAATGGTTGTTTTAATTTCTCTGTAGTTTGGCTGTTATTAGACACTTTGCTTATGGTAACTTTTTGTGTCAGGTCACACTCTCATGTTCCAGCAGCCTAACACAACTGAGTTGGAGTGGTTTTGGATAATGAAGTAACTCCCACTGTGAGATTTAATTTAGTGTGTGGCCTGCAGCATCACAGGAACAGTGCATGAACCTTTCAGCCTGACTCCAAATTGGTTTTTATTGTTTTGTATTTTTTTAATTTGAATGGTTCAAGTCACATAACCAACTCACAATGAGCACTTTGTGTGTGTGTTTACATTTCCCTCAATGAACTTTGTGATTTTAGAGAAAAGTGGAGAATAAAAGAAGATTGTGAAATATTAAAACAAATACTGTTGTGAGGAGAGGGAGATTGCTTTTTGGTGGATGGTTTCATTTGCATGTCAGCCTCAGGCAGATTGAATTCAGAATGTGAGCTGCTGCTGTTTCTTCATGGGTCTGTCCTCTGTTGTATTTACACACATCTTGTTTAACCAGCCAAGTATTTCACTTCAACAGTAACTCGCTCTCTGTCACCGCCAGGTCAAATCCAAGACGTGCCGTTGGGCCAAGAGGAGGCAGCTTCTCAGGTGGAGGACACACCTGAGCTGGACCTGGAGGTGGTCCCTGAATCCACCGGAGACTGGCACAATGTCTTCCCCTGAGCACAGGGCTCCCTGGAGTCAAACCACTCTTCAGGGTGTCCTCAGCTCATAAAGTTTCATGGCTAAATGTTGTTGTTTTTTTGTGCGTCGTGGGGTTTTCAGCCCAGTAGCAGCTCCCTGTTGTTTCCTCTGAATTACCAGTGAATTACAGGCTCTGCTTCTCTGGATTAAGGATTTTTATTTCTTCTGCCACAGTCTGATTGTCATCTTCTTGATAGCCTCCAGAGAGATTTGGCCCCATAAACCCTAATATCCTGGAGAGACCACCACCCAGGAGGCAGCAGGTCCCTCTGTTCTGTCAGAACCAGACTCTTCTTTCTTTATTACTGATCTAAAAACTGGGCTGAGAGAGAGAACAGTACATACAGACAGCATGTATTACGAGCTATATGTCACTTTTCTGACATGTGTATATTGTACATATTTAGTCTGGAAATGAAAAGGCCTCCAAACATCCCGGAGAGGATTCAGGATGTGAGTTCTGCAGCTGTTGTTACATGTTGGGACTTTCAGCAGCAGCTTGTTTCGCTGTAGTTCTTTTTGTAAATATTGTAGCTAGAATGCATATATTTTCTGAAGAGTCATTAGTACACAGATTGTTTGGATATTTGTAATTTTAGAGTATTTCATTTGAAGCAAAGCCAAAATGATAGACAGGCTCTTTTGTTGCAGTTGTATTTTCTATTGGTGGTAATAAATTAAGATTAAATTACTTTTTTAAATGATTTAGTCTCTTCTTGTTTTGTTTGTTTTTGCTGATGGGAGGAGGAAAGGAATATGACAACAAAAATGAACCATTACATTGATCAGTTATTAAAATCTGTTTGTTTGATGGAAACAAAACCTTCAACATGAATAAATCTGTAGAGATATACTCTGGTACCGTGTGTTGAGAAGAATCAATTCTATTCTATTATTATATTTAAATTTATCATTTAAATGTTATATCTAGTCGTAAAAAATGTATATCAGTTGTAACAATGAATCCTTCTCCATTCAATTAACTGTAAGAGTCTGGATGCACAAAGACTCAAGAATAAGAAAAGTCCAAATGAGCACAACGCATACAGTAAATCATCTGTTAATAAGACGCAACAAGTCCCAGCCTTAATAACAACCAGAATCTAAAGTTCATTAAAGTTTATTTCAAGGTTATTTAATCAAATCTACAAAACCTGATGAATCCAACAAGACACTTAAATTACAAGCATGTCTTTAAGACAGGACCACCTTCTTCCACCTGCGTAATATCACAAAAATTAGAAACTTTTTGTCCAAAAATGATGCAGAAAAACTGATTCATGCATTTATCATGTCTAGACTGGATTACTGTAATTCTTTATTATCTG
>NW_013952833.1:76826-84502 GCF_001266775.1 Austrofundulus limnaeus
CTCTCAGACTGCAGGTTTACTTGTGGTTCCTGGAGTTTCTAAAAGTAGAATGGGAGGCAGAGCTTTMAKTTATCAMGCTCMTCTCTTGTGGAACCAACTTCCAGTTTCTGTCTGTGAGGCTGACACTCTGTCTGCTTTTAATATTAGACTGAAGACTTTCCTTTTTGATAAATCCTATAGTTAGGGTTGCTGCAGGTTTCTTCCTGTTAAAAGGGAGTTTTTCCTCTCTTCTGTCACCAATGAGCTGCTCAGGATGGGAAACTGTGATGAAGTGATTCAAACTAATCTGATGGCTTCTTAAGATTGTTGTTGTTGTTGTTGTTGTTGTTGTTGTTGTTGTTGTTGTTGTTGTTGTTGTTGTTGTTGTTTTCTGTGCCAAAACAAGACCCACCACCCTGATCAGGTACAATCATCAACAAATAATACAGGGCCCTGGGGGTTCCATCTTTCCAACAAGCTGGTCCCAGCAGAACTAGTTTTAAATCCCGTACCCTCTTAGTAATAACATAAAAAAGATTCAAATCATTAATTTTTTGATATTGACTCTTGTTGATTGATATAACTCTTACTTTGCTGCTGTAGGTTCGAATATTCATTTTCCTAAGTTATTTAGCTGTAATTAGATATTTCAGGCCTAACATAAATGATCATGTGCAGGAGAGTAGATTCAGACTTGTGCAGCTCCTGTAAACCAGGTCCTGCTGGACTGAGTCTACTTTTTATGACAGTTTTCTTTATTCTGCTGCTTCCTTCAGGGTCACCACAGCGAGCTAATTATTATAATAAAGATGATTGTCTCTGATTTAAATGACCTCTAATCACTGAATTTCTTCAGTGAATACAAAACTTGTGTTTTGAAAACCAAAACACCTACAAATGCTTAGAACATGCAGCTGGTGGAATGTGCAGGATAAAATATGTGGTGCAGAACATAATGTATGAATTTAAATGGAATGAAAACATTTTGTTTGGAATGGCTGAATTCTCTCGAGGAAGTGCATTCACATTTTACAGCCAGTCTTTGTCCAACATGCCATGAAAATGCATCAAGTCTGATTGTTGCTGAGCCGGACTGGTCCAGTGCTCCGTCTGCTCCAGCTGGGAGGTTTGGCAGGAATAATGATTACCTCATGAGTCTGTCTTCCTCTGTTCACTGTGAAGTTGTGACCTGACCTGTCAGTATCACTTCCTGTCACCTCTTTTTTCATCAACCCCCCCCCCCCCCTTATTCTAATAGTCCTGTCATGTTTAAAAAAAAAGAAAGTACCACACATTGAAACTGCAGAGGGTGGGGTAGGTTTATGGTTTTTATTTATTTTTTGATTTTATTCTCAGTTAAGTGGCTGATCATGTTTTATTACACATACAATAATAAGGAGGTTGTTTACATTCATTCCCAGGATCCATTCAGAAAAAGAAAACATGGCAAACTCACAAAGCTCAAGCACACACACAGTTTCAGAGCTAAATGCTGCACAGCACACACACCTGCTTCTGACAGATGGATGGAGCTCATCTTCTGCTGACCTTTACCTTTTCAGTAGTTTTTACATCAAACTCACACATTCAAGAAGGAAAAACTTTTGAGTTGTTAAAGTTAGTACAAGAGCACCTTTTTGAAATGGTGTGTTTTTCCTTTATTATGTGTTGGAAAGACACAGCTCATTGGGTTTTGGCAGTCAGGAAGGCACTTTGAGCAGAGATTTTGTGAAACAAACGGACATTTTGTGATCTGTGCATTAAAACAAAACAACAGAGTGTTAAATACAAGCCTGAATCTGACATCATTCTTCAGGTTTAATTCTTTTAGGAAAAAAAACTCAACATGGAATTAACAAATTCTCTTAAATGTAAATTAGACTTGAAACGGACTCAGATGGTTTATTTTAGCATTAAATGAAGGCGGCTTCAGGTCTGATGGTGACAAACATCACGTTCATGACAGGACACTTAACTACAGCACCGACACGACGGGGAAATAAAAACATCATGATCAAAATGTTTCTAATGATGTAAAATGAGTTTCAGTTTTCATTAAACAATGATCAAAGTGAAGGGTGGGGTGGGGGTGGGGGTGATGGGGGAGACGCAGACAGTGAGACAGAACAGAAAACACTGAGCAGCCTGGTGTTGGTGCTGACGCTTACATCAGCTCTGCATCAGTTCAGTTAGAAAAGCATCACAGACAACACAGAAACTTAAACTGTATAGAGGGGGGCGGGGCAGGGGGGCTCATTCAGGCTGCACACGTGAGCGGCTTCAGGGTCAGAAAAAGGTTCACACTGGAGCTGATGGACTGAGCAGCAGGACATGATGGACAGAGGGACAGATTGTGTTGCTATCTGTCAACAGGGGTGGGGGGGCTTTAGCAAACATTAGGGTGTTAACAAAACACTGTTGGAAAGGTCAGTTTTTTTTCTTTTTTGTCCCCCCCTCTCCCCATGAGCTCTAAAACAACGACCCTCCTGATGTTGGAAAGGGGCTGTAGAGGGGTCTTCAGCGTTTGGCTGGAGAAGCACTCCTGCTGCCCTGCAAGACAAAACATGTCAGAATAAGTCCAGAAACAAGGAGCCTGTAACAGTCTGAAACATGTCATTTCTCCAACAATGTGAGGGAAAACAAACGAGTTCCTCTGTAGGAAGCTTCTGCTGAAAGGTTTGTCTGCACTTTTACCAGACAACTGGTTCAGTTTATGTAGCTAATGGCCTCCATCCATGATCAGGTAACAGATTCTGGAACTCTGCTTGGATGATCCTGAGGTGTTCCTGAGTCAGAGACCAGGAAGTTCTGGGTCTTATCATAGGAACATTTACCCCTGCAGAGATTCTCAAACCTCTTCATATAGTTTATTATCCAGGCAAATCCCAGGAGACCACAGATTACAGCGAGGACCTGTGGAGCAGCTGCTCTCCTCCCTGCTCCCTGCAGGAGAAGGAGCCCCTCACACTCTGAGGTGGAGCTGGACCACCCTGCAGGAGAAGGAGCCCCTCACAGTGACTCTGAGGTGCCCTCACTGAACACCATCGGCCGATTGGAGCAGTTCATCATCCCTACGTGTTTCTGCTGAGGAGATCCAGACCTTCAGACTCAGCAGCTTCACATCAAACAGACGTCCTGTAGAACAGGTCTGTGGTCTGAATGGGATTTGCCTGATTAAATAAAGGTTAAACAAGTGGTGTTCATGGACAGAATCTTTTGACAGAGTCATGAAAAGGTCTGCTCTGGGACCCTCAGGGTTCTGCTGTTTTGCAGATGATGTGGTTTTGTAACGGGCTGAGCTTTGCTCTGGATGAGGATCATTCATTTTTTTAGTAAAACAACCTGAAGAAACAGTCTGCAGATGTGTTGTCTCTTCCTTTTTAGTAGAAATAAAAGCAGTTTGCTCATGTTTCATCAGAGTTTAGTCAGTGTCACCTTCTCAGTTCTTATCTTTGTCTGAACGATGAGGCCGTGCTGCAAACAGCAGGGTGATAAAAGTGTGTTTACTTTTCAGGGCTGTAGTAAACCACAGAAGAAAAAATGACTCCTAACAGTGAATGAAACTAAAATAAAACATGAAAACACAAAAAGGAAGGAAAGCACTGATTTATGATAAAAACTGAACTCAAATATTTAGAGGAAACTTTGCACAAAGTAATGAACCTGTTTAACGTAAAACAGTTTTCTTAAATAACTTTTTTATCTCTTCTGCCACAGTCTGATTGATCAAACAAATATCAGAGCTCTGCTTTTTTTATTTAATTTTAATTTAATTTAACTAAACATCACCAGATTTAAATTACACTGAAAGTTTCTCAACATTACAAAAACTGCTGCTCATCAGCACAATTCTGGTAAAAGCAGAAACCATCTTTTCTTTTTTCATTTCGTTTTAATCTCAGGGGAGATTAGGCTCCTGCCAAAAGAATCTCATGTTTATACAGTTTGATGCATAAAACAAATTCCTTCTTAACCGTCTGCAGGATTAACAGAACACAATGAATTACATTTGTTAAGATTAGCTGTGTTGCTTAAACTACACAGAAATTAGTTGCATCAGATTAACTTCAGCTTTTTAACCAGGTGTTACTGACATAAATAACTTTATTCACATTCTAGGTAGTTCCATTAAAATTTTTACAAACTTATAAACTTGTCAGACTTGTAGATTGATATTTAGGAACACAAGGCAGCTCCGTGAATGATCTGTGAATAATCTGTGAATAATCTGTGAATAAAGTGTGATGAGAGGTCATCCCTATATTCCCTGGTCCAACCTGCACTGTGTGTAACTCAGTATTTGTTTCATTTGTTTTAAACTACATTTGAAGGGAGCCAAGTGACTTTAATGACTTTCATTATTAACTCCAGGATGACATTTGGATTAAATCTGAATAAAGAAAAAAAACTGAGGAAAAATGTTGGAACTTGGAGGAAAACAGCCAAAATACAATCACAAGATCAAAGTTGAAAAATCAAGAATAAAGGGATTAACTTGATAATAAATGTTCTAAAGTTTCAAAGGATAAGCACAGTTTGTAAAATACTAAAATTAAAACAATCTAAACTAATAGAATGTTGCTCAATCTAATTCTTCAAGTTTGATAAAATCAGTATTTAGACTTTTTTCCCTCAACTCTTTGACATTTAAATTCCCAAATTGGGAAACAAGATGTTCCTCCTCTGTTGTTGTTGTTTCCTGAGTGACCCTGAAACTGTTGAAGATATTCTGAGCTGAAACGTCACAGGTCTGTGTGAACGTAAGAGTTGGTGACTATGATGAAATACAATCATTCAAAGATAAGAAATGAATAATTTAATGTTGGAGAGTCTTTAACTTTAAAGGTGAAAACAGGAAATGTAAGAATCGGTTTCTAAATAATTAATGTTGTGTAATATAACTGGGGCAGTCAAAATCAGACACAAATCCTTTAAGCCTGCGTGTTTTTATCGTTTTCATCTGTTTCTAAAAGCTGTTCATCTTTCACCTTCCTTTTCTGTCCTTAAAAGTTTCACTTTTGCTTCTTTTCTTTCACATCAAATATGTTTTTGAGGCAATAATTTGATTCCCACGCTTCAACGCAGCTCGCAGAGGGCAACAACAAGAGAAGATTCAGAAAGATTATCCAAATGAGACAAACTTTTATGGATCAATTCTGAACATAATCCATATCATGGATTTCATTATCTGTCCTGAAGGAGGAAACTTCAGGACGTAAACTGAAATGTGACCCAGACATGAGCAGAAATGAAGTGTGAAACAAGAGTTGTGAGTTTAGTGGGCTGGATGCTAAAGTTCTGTTGTTTAGAAGTGGAGAAGGAAACTAATGATGATGAGAAACTGGAGACTGCAGTGATTAGCTGAGTCATGGATCCTGAATGTCCCACAGGTTCCTCAGCTTCACAGCTCTTTACTCTCCTGCAGCTTAATGTCAGTAATTTAGCCACGACAGAGGAGAAACCAGGTTCCTGCCCTCCTCCTGTAATTACTAAATTACCATTTATGTTGCAATCAGGTGGGCATAAAACCTGAGAAAAAAGCCTAACTAGAAACCTGGCAGAGCATGAAGGCCGCTGCTCCCTTATGTGTCGACTGAAACCAAAGCTTTTAAAGGACGTCCGCTGACAGGCGGGAGGTCCAGCAGTCAGAACTGAAGCAGTCTGAGCTTAATGCTAACGATGCTTAGAAAAACTTAATTGAATTTTCCAAAAGGAAAATCTTGAAACTTTCAGAGTCTAACAGAGCAGATCAGGACTTCCATCTGTGCTTTAATTTAGTTTTTTCTTCTCTCCTTTATAAACTGAGGAAACACCAAATTTTTTCCCTGCAGTCATATTTATGGTGTAAACTTCTAAAACTTTTAGAAACTGTGCATGAAAAACTCAGTTGTTTTCAGCAAAATGTACTCTAATTTTCAGTAGAGATTTGTACATTTGCATACTTGTTTTTTAATCATCACTTTCAATTAGAATGATTAATTTTCATTAGTTAATTTTCTATAATTTATTTCTTTATTTCAGCAATATTTGTATAAGTTTTTTTTCTTTCTTTATAAAAAAAAGTGTAAAACCTATTTGGACTGAATGGACCGAGCCGACTTCTTGTGGGAACTGTCAGAGAAGTGACATAAAACTAAAAGAATCTCTACATGTTAAAATGACATAAAAAATAAAATGTCAAGTGTCAAGAAGTTGCAAAATAAAAATAATAAAATATAAAATTATAGTCAGATTAAAGGGAAGAGAAGCATGGAATGTTTTATGAATGTGATTTTTTTTTTCATTTTGATGTCAAAGCAGCCAGTTTAAAAAGGTTTTCAGTCAGTTTTACTATCCAGCCTCAAATTATGTGAGAAAATCTCTGATCTCAGTCTGTTCTGAGCTTAGACATCCAGAGATCTGTAAACAAACACAACTAAATGTGTGTCCAGCCTTTTGTCAGAGGGAGAGCATTAATCCTGAGGATGCCCACGGCCAACACTCTTAACATCGTTTAGAGACAGAAAAGCTCTTTGCTCTCAGTCAGGCCACGATAATTCAGTTTTAAGACAGAAGATGGAGGTTTGATAAAATCCCACAGAAGACCAAACTTAATGTGTTTGCAGCAGGAGTTCTTTACAAGAACTATTTGAGAATATGAGACTTAAACTGGACAAAGACAGGAACATAAAAAGATTTTAGAAACTCTGTGAATTAGTTAAAACTAGGCAGAAAATTAAAGGTTTCTAAGCGAGCAATAAATCAGGTTTACTGTGAGTGTTCCACTGCAGCTGATGGAGTCTGGTAACTCATTTGAAGTCCAACATGATAAGGTTAATTATGCATGCTAATAAATGATGCCTCAGCAGCTGTTGCTCTGAGTAAAGCAGGTAGAGCGTTAGCGGCGGCCTCACTGGGACCTCAGCAGGACTGGATCTGCATCGTGATTATAAGAGCATCGGCATGAAGCTGCATGATGATCCATCCTGGGTCTAAAAGCTCTTCATTATTCTGCTGCAGGCTGCTGGAGTGATGTCATTACCATGGTGAACAAAGACACAGTGAGTTCAACATTTACTCACTCTGCTGCTGCTGAGATCATCACTGAGGCAGAGAGGAATACAGAAAAACAGGAGCAAGAACAGGATTGGACAAGACTTCCATTTTCTGTTAGTATTGATTTACAGGGAGGGGGGCAGTATAACAAGTAAATAACTTGGAGTTTACCAAGAAATCATAAAAAGATGTATTTAGTTGTTGTTGTTTTTTTTTTTTTTTTTACCATTTTGAAGATCCTAGTCAGGGTGCCTTTTCCATCCCCTGCACTGGTCTTCTTGCTTGACTTTTGGTGGCCCTGGCAGAAAAAGAAAGGGATTTAAAAAGTCTTTGACATTTGACTAAAGAGGCAGAGGTGTGTCTGACCTTTCTGTTAAAGAGAGGCACAGATTCATCTGGAGCTCGCTCCAGTGTGGAGAAAAAAATCTAGAGAGCAGCTGGATGAGGAAATCAATCGAATCCAAAATGCTACAGCAGACAACAAAACAGTTTCTCTTTATGTGTTTACTGAGAATTTTAAAACTCAATAAAAATAATTGATTTAAATCAATGAGTTAAAAAAATGGGCAATCTTTCCAAAAAAGTAGATGGTCTGTATCTTTTTTTAATTTAATAAACTAAATATACTGTAGTTGGCGATTTGTCCGTGGATACTAGAATAA
>NW_013952833.1:84881-88476 GCF_001266775.1 Austrofundulus limnaeus
CACACACACACACACACACACACACACACACACACACACACACTGAGCACAACTCTCTTTCTCAGCCACACAGAACTGGTCATCAGTCCTGAATAGTTGATTAACAAAGATGCTATTTTAAATTTAGGTAAACTATATCCACTAAAACTCTTCACGACAACCATACACTAACATTTTTAAACAAAATGACCAAATAACACAGCAGTCGTACATTTTAAAATGGTTGCTAGCATTAGCACTCATTAAGCTAACTCTAAAAAATGTGTTGATACTTTCTGACCAAAATAAATCAGTTCAGCTCACTCTTTTTAATTTGTATTTGACAACATTGAAACAGTTTTTTGTGCACTTTCTGAACCAAATTATTTAAATAATTCGCGGTTTATGAGCTAAACACTAAATAATCATATTGTGAAAAAGAATAAAGGTCATTTGGGGAAAAATAAAGCACATATGAAGTAAAAAGAAAAGCTGGAATAAAATACAAACTCAGCAGGAGGAAGTATCTCATCTTCTGTCAACAAAAAGTTCATAGCCTCCATTGTTTTTCTCCACATATGCTAGTGATGTTTGCACAGAGCCTGCCTCATACACACATTGATGTTACATTAGGAGTGTGAAGTGAAGCAGAAACAGGATCTCTGAGGATGAAACATGTATGGGAACGAGTTGGAGGGATGAATGGAAACTGTGAGCTCATGATATGGTGATGATAAAACAACCTGCAAAGCTCCAAATGGTCATGATATAACTGAAAATGGACCTGCAACAATAATTAGGGCTTCATCACTGATGTGTGAACAAATTATGGAGACAGGTTGATGAAGGAGCATGAACTCACATGCTCTTCCAAGTAAAGAAGGCATGGCACCGTTTACAACCTTGTTTTTATTTATTCGGCTGTTTTTAAACCACCTACCAGGCCTATCTTGTTTGCTAGTCCTCTCCACTGTGTTTGCAGAAAAACAAGAGAAAAGAGACAGGAAGGAAAAGGGAACAGACAAAAAAAGTGTCTTATTTAGTGTCAAAAGCATGATGGGAAAGAGTGGAGGCAGGATGGAGAGAAGGGAGGAGGCTCAGGTGAAACAAGGATAGGAACAAAGGACAAGCAAAGCACAGGCTCACAATGATGTGGGAGTTCACAACCACTAGTGTGTGTGTGTTAACACTTAGTGTATGTGTGTGTCTGTGAGTGAAACATGGCACATCTGCAGTGGAGATAAAAGTGCTCACAGTTCTGTTAAATGTCAGGGTTTGGGATGTATAAAAACAGGCACCAATAATTCATTTCAAAACTTTCCTCATATTTAATGTGTGTATCCTGGAAGTCCTGCGTGCACACGCTGAACTTTTTAATTCAAACACACCTTTCAGAGTTCTTGGTAGGAGTCTATCAGCAGACAAGGTAATAATAATCAGTGAGAACAAAAGGTCTGATTTTCTTGGGGTGAAGTTGTTCTTTATGTGGACGTGTGTATGGCATCATTCTTACTTTAAATGAACTTCCTAACCATCATCAGCTTTCTAACAAACACCCAAATGTTTTGGGCAATAAGTAATTGGTTTATTTGACCAACCTTCACTAAAAGCCCAGTCCAGCTGAAGAAACCAAGCCCACAGCCTGATGACACCACCGCTGTGTTTCATTATATGTGTGGTGTTCTTTTAGTGATGTGTTGTGTTGTTTGTGCACTGATAGAGAAATTGTGACCACAGTTTAGACTAACAGGGTGGTGGTGCTTACATGTCTTACACATGTTGTTCCTGCAGTGTTCTTGTAGGTCTCTGCTGTGACCGGCTAATATTTCTTCTTTGGAGAACTGGAGCAGTGTCCAGTCCTCAGTTACACACTGTCAAATATGTTCAACATTACTTTACTTTAGTGATGCTGAGGAAATGTTTTCTAACCTTCTCCTGAAAGAAGTCTTTCAACAAAAGGATTCTTTTGATGCTTTGTAAGAAACTTCGTATTCAATGAACTGAAGTCGATATTAAAAACCCAATTGTTAAATAAAATGGTTTGTAGAAGGAATTAAACCATACTACACCAGAATTCTGGATCTGAGTGAGGTTTATTGTCACTCAAGCTGACAGGAAACCAACACAACCTTCTTCAGTGCCTGCGTTCGCCCCCTACTGACCTACGGCTGAATCACAGGCATTCAGACAAAATCCTCAGCCACTGTCATCACAACGTTTGATTATGTGTTGTCACATATTTCGGACATGTAACTGAACTTATTTCAATCAAAACATAATAGATTAAACATTGTCAACATTACAAAAAGGAAAACCTAAGAATATAGTGTTGTGCTTTTAACATCAGTACTAACCTCGAATACCTTTGAGCTTTGTCAGCTCTCTGAGAACCAAGGCTTTTACTGGAGGACAGAAATGCCAGGAAAACACAACCGAACTTTATTTCATTTTAATCAGACTCACTCCAGCTGATGAAAACTATTCAGGGAGGCTGAAAGCTTTAATCAAATCAAAAATTCTCTAACAAAATTAATAGTTTAGAAATGTTCCAAGTTTTGTCAACAACTGTACTTTTTTAGTTGAATTGTACAGGACACACTGTGTCACATAGAAGGTGAGAAAAGTTGTAAAATGTTTACAACCTGGCACTGTAACAGTGATGTGTCGACTTTATGCATCCACTGTATCATGTCCCACATTCAATGCATCATCCCAGTAAATCATAACATTGTAGTTTCCCTAGGTTTCTCTTGTTCATTGTCTCTAATAAAATGTATAGAATCATTAAATGTTATGAAAATTGGTTTATGCTTCATGAATCCTTGTATTTGTGAACAATGCATGGCACTACTCACCCTAGACTTGGGACGGGAAGGGGACACCTGCAGAATAGTTCAAAGCAGACAGGAAAGAGGCTTTGACTTGGTGAGGAAAGGACAGAAGGAACAAGGAAAGAACAGCAGAAGGGAAGCGTGCACTAACATTGCCGGAGCACTTTGAATCTTCTGACGTGTGAGGCCTGTGAGTGTTAGAGAGGTGTTGCTCACTGTGGGCATTACTCACGATCGTGCGGAAGAAATGGACCACGGCATTCTCTCCTCCTCGTTTACGTGGTGAGGTCACGGATGCTTTCTGAGGGGCTGGAGAGAGAGCACCTCGGAAAGAGCCCTGGGGAAAGAAGGAAAGGAGCAGCAGAGCCTGTTACACGTGCAGCATGGCCCTTAACTGGCTCGGATGTTAGGATGCCATTCTCAGAATCTCACAGAACTGTTTTCGTTTCAATGTTTGTCAGGTTTGATCCCTTGCTTCAGTGCTCCACATGATTATTAAAGACTTTATTTACTTTTGAAAAGTTATGCCATAGCACCTATTTTAAATATGATTAGAAGATTTTAATGGCTGGTCTGTCTCGGAGTGTTTCTTGGAAGGGTCTCAAAAATTACTTATCAACTATCTCAGACTGCAGGTTTACTTGTGGTTCCTTGAGTTTCTAAAAGTAGAATGAGAGGCAGAGCTTTCAGTTATCAAGCTCCTCTCTTTGTCATGATTTTAGCATATTCTCTGCCAAGTCAAGTCACAGCCAAGCTCTCACTCATTGTCTCACCCCTCCCATCAC
>NW_013952833.1:91264-103805 GCF_001266775.1 Austrofundulus limnaeus
AACCCCGAGTTCGTAAACTCACTCAAGCCCCGCAACCCGGAAGTGCTTCCACCGGACTTCACCCAAGACTCTCTTTCAAGAGTACTGTTGGTACTTCCTGTACTCTAAAAAGGTTAGTGGCTAAATCTTCTTCTAAATCTGTTCTTGTGAACATTCTAGCCACTAACCTAATTCTCTCTTGTGTAGAACTCCTGATTCCTGTGACGTTTGTCTCCCGATCCAGCTGTTTATATTTTAATAAAAATATTAAAACTATTCTGGTGTCTGGCAAGTCAGTGAAACTCATCTCACCAATCATTACACTCTTGTGGAACCAACTTCCAGTTTCTGTCTGTGAGGCTGACACTCTGTCTACTTTTAAGATTAGACTGAAGACTTTCCTTTTTGACAAATCCTGTGGTTAGACAGGTTTTCTGAGGTATTCCTTAGTTCTGCTGCTATGGGCTTAGACTGCTGGAGCACAAACTGATCACATTTCCTCACTCTGCTGCTGTCTTTAGTCACTCTTTTGTTCATGTCTGAATTTCCTATTGTTTCTGTCATTAATGTGTGTTTTTGTCTATCTCCCATAGAAAATACACCTGGACCAATCCCCCTGTGTTTGTATTATTTTCCTGTCCTCTCTTTCCCCAGCTGGTCGAGGCAGATTAGTGCCTGTCCTGAAGCCTGGTTCTGCTGGAGGTTTCTTCCTGTTATAAGTGAGTTTTTTCTCTCCACTGTCACCGATGTTCTCGCTCAGGATGTTGGAGGTTATGATGAAGTGAAGATCTGATGCAAACTGCTTGCTTCCCTCAGATGACTTTTACTCAACTGCAGCTTGTATTAGTTTTTTTGTACAGTGCCCTGTGTAGTGGTCACCTTGAGGTGGAATAAACAGTTCCACCTAGGTCTCAGAAGACCTCCTTCGAAGAGATGGAACTCTGTTCGAGTTAAAGTCATAACAGGTTTTCGAGACATTTTCTCCTTATTAATCAGATTATAAACAGAATAATCAATTATTCATAATTTTATCAATGTATAAAAAATACAACAAAAAACGTTATAACGTTTTATTGTGCTTTGATGTAAATCACTGCTTGAACTTTAACTGTGAAACCACAGTAGTTGATTGTAGATTTTTAAGTTGAAATATTTTACTTAACTAAACTCAGCGTTAAGCTTTATTATGAAACATTTTATAATTATTTTTGACTGAATCATCATAATGAATGTTTTTATATGAAATTATTGATTTTTAAGTTTTCAGTAAATCATTATTTAAGTGTTCTTTAAAGTGCTCTCAGCAGAGAGCAGGTCAGAACGAGCTGTACGACGCGTAGACGTCAACCATGTTGTTTAAGACAAACAACACCCGACAGTCCTTCAATAACACTTCCTATATTTTTAAACTAACATCTCTGAACTAACACCAGACAGTTAGTTGTTGAGGGAACGCACTCGTGCTTCACGAGGACGCAGCTGTTTTCCTCCAGAGAAAGAGGACCAGCGTTTGGCTGTGAGGTTTGTCCAATTGACTCAAAGGGAGAACCTCTCAGTCTGGACAGACCAGTTCTCGGTCTTGTCCATTATCTGAGCTTATCAAAAGCCACACACAGAGCAACTTTTGTTTTGAAACTTCCATGGCGGAAGTATTCTATTTTTGAGAAGGATTCAGAGAAGTGCCTCGTCTCTGATCTTCGATTTACAGCAACCCAGGAGACGCTGAAGTGCACAACACACCTAGAAGTGTCCAGCTGGATGAGGATCTGAGAGTTCTTCAACCCAACTGGACGATCTTCCCTGGCTTGAACCAAGGTCCAAGGTAAAGGCTGACCCTTACTGAGCGTACCTGAGGTCTGGGTGAATTCGTTGAGAGATGTCCGCCATTTCTGTTTAAAAAAAGCCACATTCTTCAAAGGATAAAGTTAAAACTAACTGATCCTCTTTCTTTCATTGTCCTGCTTTCTTTTCTCTTAATGCCCTGCCAAAACCCAAGAAAAAGTGCCGCAAACAAATCTTTTATTAACATCTAAACCTAAAAGTTTGTTGTTAAAATTTTTATAGGAAATTTGATTGTCTACAATAAGCTATTAGTGATTTATTTGATTCTGTAAATAAATTATCTAGTTTATTATTAGATCAACTGAAGTCACTGTCTCACGTTCACTTATTGTGTGGTCTCATATTTACACAGAGGGGTTGTTTTTCCTTAAACAGAAGAACCTGTGAATTTCCTCATAACTTTTGTTATAAGAAGTGTAAGTGAATCCTCATGAGTGAAGGTTCACTAAACCTCAAACAACATTTATTGCGAATTGCTACAATATAAATGAATTGAATTGAACTCTAAGTACAAGAAGAAGCTCTGACTCTGGAGGCGGACAGCCTGATGGCAGCAGCAGCTTCTCAGAACACTCTTATGGACATGATTTATTCAAATGAGACATTTGTTTAGATTTCTGCTTTGCTTTATATCCACCTTGTTCACTGTTGCTATTTGGTCAGATCTAGCAAACAAAAAATTGGTCAGAATCAGACTTAGACTGTCACTCAGGGTACTGCTCATTAAGTTTGGATACTCAGTTTGGGTATTTTCTGGTCAGGGCTAGAAGAGGAAAAACAAGATAAATTTCTTTTAATAAGATGATAACACAGGGAGCTGGTGGCCAAAGTCAGACTGGGCTACAGCAGCTCCAAACACAGAAAATATTCATTCATTCAATGAGAAAGAATAACAGCAGAATCATTTTAATTCAAAGTAACCTCAAAAATATTTGTCCGGATATCATTAACTATGAATGAAAATGGTAGAAATGAACATTTGAAACAGACTACTTTCCTGTTGATGGGCTGACTGAGACAAAAATTCCAATTATCATGAAGCACAAAATAAGTGCTTCAAAGTCCAACTTTACACAGGCTTTAATGGGGCGAGGGGTTTATGGCCTTTATATTTTCTGTTTTTTAAGCCTGAAGAAAAACTAGAAAATGAAACAGAAAATCATCTGTTAACTTATGTAAAGAGCACTGAAACAGAAAGTATAAAAGCTCTCATATCCACAACTTACATTTTCATCTCCTGACTTCATTCAGTGTTTTTAGTTTTGCATTAAATATTTCTGTCTGAGAACTTTTTAGGAGCAACAAAACATGAATGTGTGTTAGTGTAGCCCAGGCGTTATGATGTTAGAGAGACTTGCATCTCTTTACTGCAGAATGTAATGTTCTCCACATGGGAACATTTGGTCTTCAGATATGATGCAGTGTTGGTTTCAGGTAAAGGTGAGTAAATGTCCTGAGTCTTGCACACGCAGAGTATGTGTATCTCATCCATTACCTCTCCATGCTTCACATCAAAGGACTTCAGGAGAAAACTTTCACGACTACAGAACTTAGCACATATGGTGCAACCTGGTCTGATCCACAGGCAAGAGACCAAATACATTATAAAACAAAAATCATACTCCCATATTACAACTATTTCACCTGTGTTTTAAATTACCAAAAGCAAGTGAAAGTTTCTAATGATGTCTTCTGGATGTGTCTCTGTCTCTGTGTTTTTACAGAATCTCTGCAGATGTACAAAATGTTAGGAAATGGAGGAAAGCATTGTGAGAAAACAGAACTGCCTCAGCAGCCCTTTGTTTTAGAGGAAAATAGATGTGAAAGGAGCAGATGGTACAGACAACAGAGGATCAAATAATTCTTAAGGAATTGTCCTAATGGAGCCTCACTTTCAGCCAGTAACACATTTGAAATGAAGAACACTTTACTCTGTTTTTCCTCTTTGTTTTAGTTTTCCATCAGAGAGAAGAGAGTGCAATGTGATGCTAAATAAATCAGGCTTCTAGCTGATGTTTGGTAAAAAAAAAAGTCTTTCTTGCTTTGCAATATTGTAGCAATGGCGAAGGTTGGGTGCATGTCATTTTTTCTACTATTAGAGTGTTGGAAGTGCCCAATATCTGATTAGTAATATGTTTTCTGGCATACACACAACTGGTGCAGACAGGACAAAGCTTATTTTAGTCCATTTCAGTCGACATATCTGCTCAGGGTTTGCAGTGGATACAGACATTTTACTGAAACTGAGTTCCTTCTACTTCTTCTGTCACAAAACATTCATGCTAACTAAACTGGACATCTTTAATAAATGTTTTCATTTATTTATGTTTAAATCTTAACAGATATGTGCAGATAAATGGTCAGAATCTGACAGCGCTGTGGAAATACGTGATTCAAATAATAAAGGTAGTTGATAGAATGGTCTGTTTGTTTATTGCTAAATACAAGAACACTGATGTTAGCACAAAGGCCATCAGGCTGCTAACCCCTAGAAGGCCTCCTATAAATAATGCATTAAAGTATATCATGAATTTGTCCTGATGCATCTCAGTAATCCAGGTAAAAAAATCAAAAAGAAAAAAATTGTATAGGTCTTCTGGACTGGTTCTTCTCTAATGAAACGTTTCGTCTCTTCTCCAAGAGACTTCTTCAGTCTGAGAGTTTCAGGCAAAATTCAGGCTTTTAAGCGCTGCCTCCATGTGACTGATACTCACATCACATGGCTATTGTTGACACCTAATTAACACTTATTGTTAACAGGGGGTGGAGTGATACTGGCAATAGCCGCGCTGTACGCGCTGAACGTTGGTTTGAGAGAGGAGTAAAAGAAGCCATTTTGTGAAGAAAGACCGTCCATCATTAAACAGAGGTGAGACCTCCATTTTCAGTTGTCCCCCTCCTACAGCGCGGCCATTGCAGTATCACTCCACCCCTGTTAACAATAAGTGTTAATTAGGTGTCAACGATAGCCATGATGTGAGTATCAGTCACATGGAGGCAGGGCTTAAAAGCCTGGATTTTGCCTGAAACTCTCAGACTGAAGAAGTCTCTTGGAGGAGAGACGAAACGTTTCATTAGAGAAGAACCCGTCCAGAAGACCTATACAATTTTTTCTTTTTTATATCATGAATTACTGGCTTAAAACTAAAACTATTTTTCCATTACAGACAGAATTTCATTTTTTTTTTCTTTGAACAGCTACTAGCATGTTGCTGGAAGTAAAAGGTCAGCAGAGCTATTAGTCCTTTATACGACTCAGAACAATCATATCATACAGGCAATAGTAAGTTTTCTGAATTGTCTGTGTTTCCTGGTACAACACACTGTAATTCAGTATTCTTTTATTTGTATTTGCCTCACATTGTGATCCAGTGTCTGCACACTAATTCAGAAATAAAACCTAAGAATAACTTGTGTTAATAAGCTCAGTGCTATTGCTAGCTTGTTGTAACAGGTCAGTATTATTAACAAAATCACAGTACAACTACTAGCCTGTGGTTAGGTTTAAAACTCAGAACAAATACAAGTGTATAATATCAGCAGAGCTATTAAAATGTATTAATGATGAAAGTTCAGAGGAACTATTAACATGTTGCTCAGTTCTACTTTTAGCATAGATAGTGGAGACAAAATGGAAGTGAAGAGGAGAAACTTTGGTGCTTAAAACTGTTATATTATTATTATTATTATTATTATTATTATTATTATTATTATTTTATTATTATTTTGTTATTATTATTATTATGCATATCAGTCATTTGTGGAACATGACACTTTGAATCTTTCCTTACAGCTTTATGTCTGTAGAGTGAATATCTGAGACTTACAGTGTGAAAAAAACAGGACATAACTTGTTCTGTTTTATGATCAGCAGCATCTTCACCAGGGTTAAAGGACACAGTGAGCAAGAATTAGACAACTTCACAGCTTCTAAAACACACCTTCACACTTCGTACTTACTTCACCTACTTTTCACTGAACATGCTGTGAAATTGTGTTTGATGTTTAAATTTGACAGAAATCTGTTCAGAATCCTGCAGTATATTCTGAGCTGTACTTCTGGACAAGACAGAGAAAATAACCATACAAATTAATCTGATGTGTAAAACAGGTAATGCAGTTGAAGATGCAGAAACTTTGCTCTGAATCACACTGGCTCTGTAGACACCACAGAATATTGCACTAAGATGAGCCTGTACGCTGAACAATTCAGGGATATTTATTTTTCAGCTCCAGTTAAACATTGATGAGGTGACAGGTAAAGTGTATTTAACATTATGTGTAACATATCTTTGGGGCTGCACTCTTATTATCTTGAAGCTACAGCTTTGAGCTCATGTTGCGTCAGGAAGGACATCCAGCTCAAAACAATTTCCAAATCATTCATAGGAGTTCACTCGCACAAGAAGGAAGCAGCCAAAACAGCATTTAACATTTGCTGTGTCATAAAAACATGTTGCTGCGACGGCTGGAGGAAGTCAGAGCCACTTGTTAATGAAAGCTTGCACTTTTTCACTTCTGCTAAATTACTGGTAATAATTCATGGTAATGACTGACATGTTCCCTGTTTTTAATGCTATATATGTAAGTCTCCATTCTGTAGAATAAGTTGACATCCTAATTAACCTATTAGCATTTAGGTATTTCGTTATTTCTTGGTGCAACCAAAACATGAAATAAATCTAATTGTGAACAGAATTTAGCATCATGTTAAATGATCCAATGTTTGATGGAAACTCTTCAACATGAAGGTGTTCATGTTAACACAACAAAATGTCATTTTATGACTCTAAACTGAAAAATCTCCTTCTGATCCGAGTCCACGTCAAGTTATTTCACTTTACGTTTCTCCAGAAAACAGGAGCAATCTGAACACAGAATCCTGCCCTCTTTTGGCAGGCAGACTACAAACACTTTCATCTATTTCCTGGCAATTTCATCTTTGGGCACACATAAACAAGCTGAGGCAGTCATCCATAACTCAGCTCTATCAGAGTGGAGATAAACAGTAGCTCTGCTTTCCATCACGCCTTTCTTGATAACTCCTTTTGCTTTGCAGTATTTATGAGAGGGAATGAACTGTGGAATACATCAAACTTTCTTTAAGTTCATTTTCGACAGCAAACAGAAATCGTCCTTTGCATTATGTTTGGTTTTAGAGCGGCTGTTAAAGATGTTAAATGTGCCTGGAGACATGAAGCTCAAAGCAAAAAGAAAACAATGAAAGTGTTGAGGGTTGTTGTTAAAGACCTTTAATCAAGCAATAATCCAAAAAGTTTTAAGGAACAGGATCAGATCAAGGATCACATTACATACAAACAGTTTGAACTATCACTGATCCAACAAACTCACAGACTGGATCAAACACGTGAACCTGAGGTGAGAGAGGTGGCGTCCAACCTTACCTCCCTCATTCCAAGACACTGGGGTATGACAGAGTTTGGACACTTATCACTGATACTGTGTACCGTTTAACAAATGAAGCTCTGACATTATAAAATAGATTCTCTTATCTCTCAGTCTTTATTTCCGCTTGAATAGCTACTGTTTATGCAAACTTAATTTTCTTTCCAATTAGCACATCATTATCCCTGTGACTTGAAATGATCACAAACTCATTTGCATTTCACTGAAGACTTTCTACCAACACTTTGGCACCCTGAGACCGGGATTTGTCTTATTTACATCGTCATCTCACATCTCACCAAACATCTGCTTTCACGTTGAGCTGGGGGGATTAAAATGGCTAAAAACATAAAAAAGCACAAGAAGGGGATGCACAAATTTCCCCATGCCTGCCAAGAAAGCAACAATTAAATATCACCAGAATAAAACATGCATGTTCATTATCTAACGACCAAACACCATCACGACCTGTCTAATACTGCAGTCTGAGTCCAAGACTGAGTTCAAAACATCTGTGGAACGTGCGTGCACACCGACGGCAGGCAAGATAAATAAAACGTCTGTCATTCCCACAAAATCTTATTTGAGAAGTAAATATTTGCAGCAGAAAGACAGTGCAGTTTTTTATTTTATTTTCTAGAGGCAACAGAGGTGGGGTGACCTGTCTTTCCTTTATTTGAGATTTAGGAAGTGATTGTTTGAAGGCAAATCCTTGGTGAAAACAGCGCCAGCAATCTATCTACCTACGTGTACAAGTTTTTATTATTATTTTTTTATTTTTTTGAATAAGGAGACTGACATGCAAAAGCCAGAGAATTCGACAAATATGGTGGCCAATTCATAAATCCATTGTTCTGTTGACCTTTTCCCTGAATATTTGAGTGAAATAGTATCTGATCAGCAGAACAGGCTAAAGCATTGATATGTTGCATGAATATAAAACCATTTTTATCTTTATTCCTGCTCTAAACATCGCTCTATACTTGGCTTAAGGCATGGGAGGAATGCATATTTTCACGACGTTTGCCGAGTTCTCCGTCAATTGTATTAAAAACACCCTGATTAGCTCTCTGCTGAGCTAAACATGGAAGGAAAGTTCTAAGAAGAAAGAGCATTTTGTTTAAAGCACGCTGCACACAGCCACCCCCAGGGGGCGCTGCGGAGCACCCTGCCCAGGAGAGGGCAGGGAACAGAAGCAGCAGGGCTGAGCTGTCTTTAGTCGTGACACAAACTGACTATCATGTCTGGTGTCAGGGATACAAACAACCAAAGCAAAGCTAGAAGGGATTTTTCTTTTTTTCTGATCAAGTCTGTCTAAAGACAGGTTAGTAATGCTCTACTAGCTGCTAACTTGTAAATGCTACAGTAAAAAGTATTTAGGAATGAATAAATGACAAAATTCTGTCTGCAACATACAAGCCTTTCATATTTTTTGAATAAACTTTTTTCTTGATTGAAAATGATTCAAATCTCTTATTCTAAAACATTTTATACAATATATTATTAATATAATTCTCTGATCATTTATAACACGTTAACTTTAAAAGTGACTGGTTTTCAGTAACCAGCTGTGTGACCCAGGCCCCGTCTACACTGCTCTGCTTTCAGTACGATTTGATTTCCAGTTGTTTTATTTTTTCAATGCAACACCCACCACCCCCTCCCCAAAAACACAACCAACCAAAAACTAAATGGGAGGTTTCCCAGCATCAGTTACTGTCGTAGTTTTATTTTGAGAGGATTAAAAAGGAAAACTATGGTGATGGGTGTAAGCTCAGCTTTACTGACAAATAATAACGGGCCTCTATTTGGATCCCTTGCACCAGAGAAATGAAGACATATAACGATCTCTGGCTAACAGGCTCAGCAGTAGCAGCAGCACGTACAGCTGTAGCATCTGTTTCATCAGGGGGTTCTTCAGCTACACTGGGTGGGTAAACTTGACTTCACTGTAAGACCCCACTGTGTGGACACAACCATTTTGAAAAAATACTCAAAGAATATTTTTAAAAAATCTAATATTTACAGAAAATTGAGACTGTTTTTATATAACATTATTTCTTAATCGGATACAGTATTTCCTGTTTGTCATTTCTATGTCTCAACTATTCAAAGCAAACTGCTGAAATCCTGACGTGCAGAACTAAACATTCTTTGCTAAAGATTATCCCTAAAAATATTTTCTTTTCAACACCGTTCACAATTCCCACTCAGTTATTAACCATTTCAGCACAAACCTTTACAGTTTACTGGTGAGATCAGTAAACATGAGATGGACATACTGTAATATATTTATCTGGTAAAATCGTCTGTGTTGTTTTGTTTTTTCATGGGCATGTAATTTAGTGAAATACCAGCAGAACGTCTCAGTTTTTCCAGTGAAACTATCCAGTGTGGTGTAGACGGGGCCTTAAACAGACCGTTAAACACCAAAGACATGCAGAAGCTGCATGAAGGTCTGCAGACATCCCAGCAAATTCAACTATAATCTGCATGAATCACATCCTAATGATCAGTTCGAAGCTTAAAGATCAGCAGGAGGTGAAGTACCTGAAGTGAAACACAGCTGTTCTCCAGTTTGACAACCGTTCTCATAAACAAACAGCAATAAATCACATGGTAAAATATCACTGATGAGGAAATGCTACTAATGTCAGTACCGTTCAAATAAAACAAGGATACTTATCTTTAAATTGTTCAAAATCACAACTGTTTTTATAAGAAAAAAGAAATCAAACCCCCACTGACAAGTCGTTCTCCAATCATGATATTTAACAGGAATCACCTGACAGCAGACCATAAAAACAAGGAAAACCAAGTTTACAAAACAAACTCAAAGCAGTCTTACAGTTTGTGTTAGTGGTTCTGAGGGGGGATCAGCAGGGTTAAGTGACACGAGAGGGGTCAAAGTTTTTTTTTTTAAATCTCAACACTCCTCACCTTGCCCTTCCTTTTCTTGTCCCCTCCAAAGAACTTCCCAATCTGATCCAAGAGCCCAGGGTTCTTCTTTTTGCGGCCCAGTCCGAAGGCAGCCTGAGCAGAGCTGCTTGCAGATGCCATGCTTGGAGGAGTAAGTGGTTGTATATTTGTACTTGTCAAAAGTGGGGTGTTATGTCTCTCCCTTAAATGAGAGAGAGCAAAGCTCAAAGAAGGAAAAAGAAAAAAGAGAGGAAAGGGAAGGGAAAAAAAGTCAGCCTATTCTAAGTCCTGCTCGGGGCTCTCCGACCCGCACTCTGAAGCCGCTCCGCTGTGCTCCTGGATGGTCTGCAGCTCGTCCGACTCGGAGGGTCGCTCTTTGAAGGTGTTGTCCTCTCGGCCCGGGGCATCTCGGGAGAAGAGGCGGGCCAGGTGGGGGCGTGGCGTGGCGGCATCAGGGTCAGCTGTGCTGGCGGAGGTCCAGAGCTGGTGGGGGCCCTCGGAGTCAGTCACCGCCGGCTTCTCCGAGACGCAGCCATTGTTCAGGTTGGCATCTGCTGTGACCAGGCCTGCGCAGAAACAACAGGGGTCATGGAGGGGCTCTGGCCCGCATGGCACAAACTAGAGCAGCACAATGGGCCCTTTTCACAGAACCAGGCCCTTCCTGCTTCAGTGCACACCAGCAGAGCTAGTATTTCACACTTTCAATACATTTATAAGCTAAACTGTAAAATAAGTAAGAAAAACTGCAATCTTTACACACATTTAAATGATTTTGCAGCAGGTGTAATTATAATCCTATAAAACTCACTGGGAAAACTTGATTCTCTCACAAACACAAGGTAAACCCTTTCTTCTTATAAGAGCAAGCTTGAAAAATGACACCAGACTGAGCAGCAATCTGCTCAACATGCTTTACTTCATATGATGGAACCAAGGTCATCTGGACTAAAAGTCACTGTAACATAAATGAGAATGTTAAGTGGTCTCAGTGTCATTGAAAAAGAAAATAATGTCACTCCTGAAATGTTCACTTTGATAGCAATCTGTTAAACTGTCCAGCTCCCACAGCAGAGGACATCCAGTGCATTCCTCCCACCAACACAATGTCCACACTGTACTAACAGGGTGTAGCGCTACATGCTAATACAGCCTGGAACAGGCCTCTGTTGTCAGAGCTGCATAGTTATTCCAGAGAAACAAAGGGTCCTGTTGTCACTAAAATAACTCCTATAAGTATGGATTTTCAGCCCGATGCACGGTGACACTTATCTGATTTGGGATCAGAGAGCAGTGAAGCTGTCTGTCTGTGAGCAGAGCAAGTTTTACTTCTTTACAATGCAAAGACACTAAACTATGATTTGTTGGTGATTTAGATAGAATCCCTCCTAAAACGTTTCAAATAAATTCTTCTGCCTGTTTTCCTTTTGGCAGATTTGCAAGTCATGTATGAAATGAGACTGCAGATGAAAACTGATTTGAATTTGTTGTTTGTTCACGGGATTTTGCAGACTTTGACTAGAACTGAGCCTCGATCAGTCCACTGTTTATAAGCTAAGTTTACTGCTGTTTTCTCTTTCATCAGGAGAGAAAAGGGAATAAAGACAGTGATGCGTTTTTTTGCCGTCATTTGGTTTTGTAGAAGTTTAAACTCCCTCTGAGTCACAATTCCAGTGTGGCATCCTTAAATCAGACACAATAAAGTTTATTTTCTTTTCCCTTCACTTAGGCCAGAAACCCAAAAGGGGTCGGATTTATAAAACTGGCGTACGCACAATTTGAGCCCAGAAACTTGCATACGCCACTTTTTACACCAAGGTTTTGATTTATAAAATCCAAACTTGACGTGAAAATATGCGGTGCCTCACACCAGCTCTGACCCATGCGTATGCTCTTTTTGGAGACGGGAAACTGCGACACAGATGGTGAAGTGAGGAATTAGAGTCACACTGTGTAATGATCACTGTCAGATATTTAATTTACCTTCATCAGACTTAGATTTTTATTCAACTTTATCATCAGCTTTCTTAACAGTAATATTTATGCTTCTGCTGCTGCTGCTGAGCCATGAGGACCTTTGAAATAAAAAAAAACTTAAATCTTAAATAAAAGTTCCCGTGCACAAATCCCTTCATCTGCTTCCTCCTCAGGCGACCCTGACCCACAGACCCCTCCCTGACCCACAGACCCCTCCCTGACCCACAGACCCCTCCACGACAAGAACAGGAGGACAGCAAAAGTCACGCTTTGGATACACGCGCAGGGCGCACCCACCTCGCCAGTGTGGATGTAATAAACCTTCATGTTTAAAGTCAGTGTTTGTCACGCGCGCGGGTGTGTGTGTGTGTGTGTGTGTGTGTGTGTGTGTGTGTGTGTGTGTGTGTGTGTGTGTGTGTGT
>NW_013952833.1:104050-116501 GCF_001266775.1 Austrofundulus limnaeus
GGGAAAATCTGTGTCAATTACAGACATTCTGTTCACGTGAGCAGCTGTCAGTCAGCACCTGTCCTCCAGACACACGACGGAGCGTCTGAACCAATCACTTTTGTTGACATTGATCAGCTGACTGATTTAAATACATCTTAACATTCATGAGGTACTTTACATTGACTGTTTATGGTTGAGTGTGGGTGTGTAGAGGGTAGAATCTGAGGCGGGACCTCGCAAACTCTGCGCAAACTCTGACGTGCGGCTGTGATTTATAAAGGAAAGATGCGCAGAAACATGCTTACACACGGTTTTATAAATCTGTATTTTTTTTTTTTTTTTTTTGGCGTACGCCATTTCTGCCTTTTGGCCGTATGTTCACTTTTAGTATGGTTTCCACGCAATCCTTTAACTGAGCTGAAATCATCCTCCTTCAGTGATCATCAGCTGTGTGCTCAGGTGTTTCCATGACCGGCTTGTGCATTTGTTTATTTCTTAACACTAACATGGCCTAAACAAAAACATATATAACCACTGTATTCTACAACAGTAATTACCCCTTAATAGCACTTAAGATCATAATAGTGAATGTTGAACGTTAATGATAGTAAAGATACACAAGCTGATGATAAAAAACAGCTTGAAATCACTGTTTTAAAACATTAAAACTTTCTTCTGAGTAAGAGTTACTTTAAGGCAGATGAGACATCCAGTTCAAAGAACTGAGAGTTAAAGAAAATTAAAGCTACAAAATGTTAAAGAAATATACGATGAAGTGAAGCCATCAGTGCAGCTGACAGTTTGCTCTCAGTTTGTCTCTGAACCAAGTCCAAAATTAAGTTAAGGAACTTTACTAGCATCACCTATGGTGGGTTACAAAATGACTCAAACTACAGATTCTCAATATAATTGAGATCTGCACTTTGACCAGGTCATTCCTGGATACTTACCTGTTTCTGCTGAAACCAGCTGAGACGTGTTACCACTGTGGCTTTAGTCTCATTGTCCTGCTACCACGGTCTCAAACCTGTAGACAACTCAGTATGGTTTCTGATAATATTTTATTTATTTCAAATTTGGCCCTGCTGATGAAAAACATCCCCACAGTATGATGCTTCCAGCACCATGCTTCACCATGAGGATGCTGTTCTTTTGACAAAGTTCAGTGTTGTTGTCTTTAGATTAAATTCATGTCGAGATGTATGGATTGTCTATAAATTACACAGATTTCCCCCCCATTTTGCATGTATATAGATGTATAGAAAAAAACAGAGATGTTTTCAAAAACTTTGCTCTAAATTTGTTTAAGTCTCAGAGCAGGCAGTCCGTGTGGAAATAAGGAAATGCTAAGTTTGTCATCTCCTTGTCCTCCCTCCCTGCAGAGGAGCAGGGAGGGAGGACAAGGAGATGGCAGGGAGGTCATGTTGGGCAATGTCTTCTGTCAAACTAGGCAGAATAAACTTCAATATAAAAAATGATAACCAACAAGTTGGGGTTTCTTTAAACTTTCCTAACCTGAACCATTTCTATTGACAACTCATGCAAAGGATAGAACGGTTAAAAAAAGCTGTTAACTGTTTGTTGGCTGACAGGATTACCTGCCTGTCACTGGAAGACAAGCAGGTTTGTGATGTCAGCAGTAAGGCCTTGTTGCATGCATCTGTGACATTTCCACTGGAATACAACAGAAAAAGACTAACAATTCAAGGCGCTTGCTTAAGCTGCCATCATTTGTTTTTTTTTTTTTGTTTTGCAAAAGTTAAGCCAATTCTTATGTTCAGTTTCTTTGTCCTCAGGAAGGAATCAGATGTGACCCAACATCTCGAGAATCAAGAGGAACAGCAGAATATCCACCCTGCTGAGGTTATGTTGCCTTTAAACACAGAGTTTCTCTGCTTACTGCACCAAACTACAAATCTTATCATCCGCAGTGGCACAGCTCCATAAATCTTTATTATTTGCACTAATTTATCTGCTCACAGTACATAATCTGAAGCATAATGTCTCTCATCACATCTTGTTACAAGCAGTAAATGTTATATTACCAAGTGTTTCTCTCACTGCCTGTTATTGTACCCCAAGGAGAGGAATAAATAAGAGAGCTGTTGTTTTTCTACCCTTCACTGGCCTGCCCAAGAGGCCTCTTCACTTTCCATCATCCATCATCTGTTGCCGTCTTTTGTCAGCCCAGCGGTGCCGTCTTTTACCACTAGAATAAAAATAAAAGGCAAATTGCAGAGAGAAAAACATCCTGACGAGGATTCACTAGAAACAAGTCATAATGCTCTTGCAGTATGCTGACACTGTGTTGGTCATGTCTGGCTCTTGCGACAGTGTGTGTGTGTGCACGATTTAAAGGTGCATTAAAGTCACGACTTTGGCTTCTGAAGGATAAACTCCAAACACAAGCATCAAAGTGACAGAATGGTTCGTCAGACCTTTTAGGATAACAGGAGTATGCTCTCATGTCATTGTTCTTTACTGGAAAAACAAAAACACCAAAAATCAATTCTGACAAATAATGGACAAGGGTTGATTAGAAATTCACACAAAACTAGCTGTTTTCAAGCTCCAACAACACTGTCCAAGAATCACAATTTACTATTGAATTATTGATTTTACTGAAGCAAAATAGAAAAAAGGAAGACAGACTGGAATGTGTGTCCATTTTTACTATTTGGATTGTAGAAAATTTTGACCAAACAATGATCATTTTTTAGAAAAAGAAAACTTTATAAAGACACCTGAACCTGTAGGGGTACAACCCTGCAAAAACACAAAACAAGTGCCAACCCACCTTTAACAGGGACATTAGGGGTGACCAAGAAATGTAGGGTATCATTGTGAAGGTTTGTTCAGTTGAAGACAGAAAGGGTAAGTGTGCCCAGTAATTCAGCAGGTGAACACTATTAAAGATGATTTGGTGAGGCAGAACTTCATCTGTCTTACAGCAAGAACCTGGAGGAAGACTGGAGCAAACAATGAATGAAGAGTTTATCAGCTGAAAAGCAAAACATCTTCAGATGAAAGAGCTCACATTCTTTAAAGGAATGCATATCGTTCAGAGAAATGACAAAGTTAGAGTCATTTAGGTCAAACCTTGTGAATACAGTTATTATCTACTGTATATCTATATAAGGATCCTTTAAGTAGTTTTCAGGTGTTTTGCACTGAAGGAAGTTTTCTTTCGAGCCACTCTACCATTAAGCCCAGCTCATTGGAGGCTTGAAGTGATGGTGGTACTTCATATGTTCAGGTACCTCCAGATCTCAGCAGCAATCAGGAACATGGAACATGGAAACGTCTGAGCCGATTACAAGTTGCAAGTGTTTTGTCTGAAAACTATAAATATATTGTAGTTTTATATTTTTAACATTTGCAAAGTAAAAAAAAGGTTTTCAAAAATTTGTTTTCACTTCGTCTATATGGGATACTGAGTAGATTTGATTTTTCAAAAGGAAATGACTGTAGCTTCAGGCTGCAACATATTAAAACCTAAAGTGGGACTGAAGCTTTTCTGAACCTACTAGCTTTAACTACATACTTGTTCATGGTCCCATAAGAAAGAACGTAGCTTATAAAGTCCACATAAAGTCCGGTCTAACAGCCATCTCTGGCTTCACATGATGAACTGCAGGAAACGTTAAAAGCAGCCTGTTTGGGGCGGCTGTGGCAGAGTGGTTAGGGGAGTTGTCCTGGAACTGGTTCGATCCCCCCATCCAGCTGTCACAGTTGTTGTGTCCTTGGGCAAGATACTTTACCCCCAATGATTGTCACTGATTAGTCTCCATAGATGATTGTATATGTTAGCTTTGTATAGACCTAATAGAGTGCTGTGTGAATGAGTAAATGAGAGCAGATTGTAGTGTGAAGCGCTTTTAGTGTCCTGGATGGATAGAAAAGTGCTATACTATATAAGTATAGTCCATTTACCATTTTACCATGTTTCTCTGACAGCTGTGTGAGCGTCTGTGCTTTTCATGGTTCTGGTGTTTTCACAAGTCAGCCTCAGGACCTGAACTCAGAACGATACTGACTGACTCATTTCATCCTCCCCTCTGATCCTGCCTTTAGTTTAATAACAGTTGCTATGACAGAGGCAGGAATCAATCATCTCCAAACAGAATACAATCCTGACCAGTTTCATTAATTGTGACTTATCTGTGTTGCTCACTGACAAGTTCCATCGTGAAGTGTTTCAGATTGATGGGAGGTCTCCAGATTCACCGTGTCGTTTAATAACTGAGCATCAGAGGCCATCCCTTTGTGTTTGGGAACATAAGAGAATCAAGCTGGTTCTTTCTAAGTCAGTCCCTCTCTGCCAAGCTGGAGGCCTCTCACTGGGTACAGTGGTTATGTAGAAAAGGACACAATAAAAGGAGGTGAACATATAAACAAGACTAAGGGCCAATTATTCAGTATGACAGCAGAGAGAAGCAACCTTCTCCCGACAGATTGTTCACTCCACAATGTAGGCTTCTGTCATGAATACAAGATTTATTCATGAGATGAAAACCCAAGATAATGGCAGTTTCCTGAGGCTCTTCCTTACAGGCTGAGGAGAAGGTTTTCAACCAACCAGAGGGGTCAGGAAGGTCAGAACCTGATGTGCATGCCACGTGAAAGATATTTCTCTAGGTGCCTGACTTTATGAGTTCCAGGAGAATCAGAATGTGTGTTGTGCCTCTCAAAATGCAGCGAACACTATGCCATAGGATTGTCTGCAGTTTGCAGATAATCTGATGATCCTCTGCTCCATCTTCTTGATCGAGTCTCCGTCCCGACAGAAGAGCTCAGATGGCCTCATTATGCTGCTGAAACATCGGACTGAAAGTAAAAATTGAGATGAAATGTGTCAGCTTATTGAGAAATCAGGTATGCAGCAAGTGGGCCTCATCTCTTCATTTTTCCTCCTCTTCCTCAATGTGAAGAGGATGTGTAGCCAAGCATCTGGGACAACAACAAGGACTGTGGTAGGACAGAGGCGCGGGAAGCATTCCTTTGGAAAAAACATCCATTGCTATGTGGCCCGGTCCAAACCCTCCCACCTGAGGGCAAAAATCTCTCTGCTGCTGCATTCATGTTGGATCCAAAGCACCCACAAGCTGTGGGGACAAAAAGAGCCTCTCTGTCTCTGACACCCTAACTGGCATTCAGAACATTAGTCCTCCAGAGATTCTACTGGACAAGATAAGAGTTATGATTTAAGCCACGTTTCTGACTTTCCTGACTTGACTGTGGGAAGGGATGCAATCCAAAAGAAACCATTCACACAAACTCTAACTCTGTGGTAAGTATGAAAATAGCTTTCTCTGGTAGGTCAAGTTCAAACAATAAAATCTCCAGACTCCAAACTAAGAAAGAGACTTTTTTAACAACATGTTATCTTTGCTTGTGATGAATGCTGCAGACTTCCTCACACATCCAGCAGAGTCAGAACTGCTGTTTATTCACGTGGAAGTGAAGAAAATGTTACAGCCTCACTTCTTACATTTGCTTTGCTTTCTGACAAACAGTCGCAATTTAGGCGTGGACTGGTTTAGTTTCACAGAATGTCTTGATTTGAAAAAGTCCCTAAAATCCACTAAACCACATCATTCCTGTGGTTGAAACTGTTGAAAATTTGATGCAGCGAGTAGAGTAAACCCCCTTTGGACTGAAATGTGTCTCTAATATCAGAACTATTTATTCATTTTTAATTATTAATTGAAAAAAAATAGAAATCTATATACAATAAAAAAACAAAACACAATTTATAAATAAAAAAAGGACGCAGAAGGAAGAAAAAAGTCAGAACAATGAGCAGATAACAGGTTTTCTTATGATGCTGTAGGCTATATCAATCTGTATTATTAAGAAAACAACAGCAACAACAAAAACACACTTGCATGAGATGACGTATGTGTGTGGATCATCTGGAGTGCAGTGTGAAGATTTCCACAGAGACCAGCTTCTTTCAGCGTAGTGGGACTGCTTTGATGAATCTATCAGCTGTGCATGTGTACATCAGCACACTGTGGTCAAAGTTTCACCAAATTCAATTCTGACTGTGGCAAGTGCAACATAAAAAAACTTTTTCTAGTGCAAATGAAGGAGCTTCAAAGCAGAGTCTAAAGGGGCTCCAACGAGTTGAGTCAGCTGTTTCTGATGGCTGCAGGAGGGCAAAAGCCCCTTGAACCTTTCCCCTTTTGTCCCCCAGTGCTTTGAAAGAAAAGTAAGCTTTTCTGTCATTTTCCTTTGTGACAAACATAAAAACACAGCTAGAGGAGCATCACCCATCAATCTTTATAAGGCCCCTTCTATTATTGTAGTTTTTTTCTTTAAACAAATCTATTGAAAATTCTGTCTACACAACTCTAACAAAAATAAAAATAAAATAAAATACCTAAGCCACAGCATTAGGTGGCAAGAATATCCACATTAACAACAAATAAAAATGTCACTTGGCTAAGAATTGTTTCTCAACACAACCCATTGTAACTCAGTAATATGTTTCGTCCCCAGGAGATACATTGATTTAGATGCAATCCATAGCTATGTGCCCACCCACACACCATGAAACAACTTCTCTGTGGCTTTAAAATTTAAACATTTATTAACATAGAGCTATTTCAATTAATAACTCATTTTACATGAAAACTGATCATTCAGACATCTTTTTTGAAACCCTCCCTAAAAATCTGACGATCTCAGTTAGGAAAAGGCAAATATTTTTCAGGGTCAAAGCACACGGAGGAGCAGGACTTAAAAATTATACTGCAGCTAGCCACTGGAGGGTGGGGACAGGGGGTGGGTGGAGGGTGGGGTTGTGTTTGTGGCTTCAACTTCCAGCTTCTGGTCCTGAGTGTGGTTGAAATATATCTTGATAACTTTGCAATGTTGGATTTGTGAAACAAGAGCCTATGAACTAGTCAAGAATTAAAGATACAGCAGCAAAAAATATAAATCAATAAGAGTCTATCCATTAAAAAAAGGACAAATATTTAATTCCATCCATCTATTCACTTCACCCGCTTCTTCCTTTCCACGTCAGAGTGGTCACTGTTGCTCATGTCCAGCAGTCACTACCTGTTTCTATCAATGTGTTTTCATTCGCATTTTGAAGTATTGCAATAGAAGAGGTTGAAGGAAACAACACGATTTGATAAAACTTCCTCTACTTCGCAAAAAGGTTTTTGGATTTTCCAAAAAAGAGTTAATGTGCAAAAGGAGAGATGGTAACACATTTGCTGAATAAGTTCTGACGTAGTGAACATTTACCTCACATGATTGATCAGCTGTTCCCGCTGGCTCTCTGGTACTTTGTGCAGTCTGCTTGATTTGCTCCAAACCAGTTGAGAGAAACATGTCTGATTCACATTTCTTCTTTTTTTTCCTTTTGCAAAATTTTGAAAGTTCACTTAAAATTAAAATTGGATGGAAACACGGCTACTGTAAGAGAGCGGGGGGACACCCTGGATAGGTCAGAAAAATCCATCACAGGGACACGTAGAGACAAATGTGGTAAACAACCATCCACTGTCGGAGTTACAAAGTAACCTAACATGCGTGCATTTTTGGTGGAACCAGTGCACCTGGACAAAACCCACACATGCATGGAGAAAGCATGCATACTCCACCCTGAAAGGTCCTTGGCTGGGATTCCAGCCAGCAACCCCCATGAGAGGCAACAGCTCTACCTGAGTATTTAAATGTAATCTTTATATTTTTGTTTTATCAAAGACAATGTCTTGTTTTCTAACATGGAAGTAGCAGGACTAGAAACTTGTTCTGAAAGCAGATAACAGGGCTGCTGGTCCCATTTAAACGTCAACTTCCATGTAATGTGATGTCTGTTGTTTTAATAGTGAATGGTAAATGTTTAAACATTTCTGGGTGAAAAGTCACACTTTTTATTTCTATGATATTCATTTCCTTATCTATGCACATATTCACAAATAACCTCAGTGACAGAGAACGTCTCCCACCCAATGCACAAAACTGTGGCTGAATGCAGAGCTCCTTCAGCGACAGACTGCTGCATCCTAAATGCACAAAGGAGCGCTACCACAGATCATTCCTCCCATCAGCTGTTAGACTCTACAACCATCACCACTCACAACAATCATTATAAGCATATATGTTTGTGTTTGCACGCCAAACAACTCTACCTCTCAATCATTACATAAATAATAACCAGTGGCAATTGTACATCTTTTTTTTTCTGTGCTGGAACACTTACTTAATGACTGAGTTCGACTCATTTTGCACACCCCCTCGTATCATGAGTCTGTCATGACTGTTTTTTCCCTGTAATTTCATATTTTTCTGCACAGTATCTTGCTTTTATTTTTTATTTTTATCCAATTTCATCTTGATAGTCCAATACAGTAATTATTATTCTTATTTTTAATTTGATCTATGTTTATTTTTTATTGTTACTATCTTTAATTATACTAATATTGCTACAGTTGATAATGTCACATAGTAATATACTGTTTCTGTGGATTGATGTATGTWTCTGCTGCTGCTRCTACACCTGAATTTCCCCGCATGGGACAATAAAGGCTGTTTCTATTCTATTCTATTCTATTCTATTCTATTCTATTCTATTCTATTCTATTCTATTCTACATCAGAAAAAGAGAAAATAAAATATATATATATAATTTGTTTCTGCATTTGATTTACCATAATTGCCAGTTTAATGTGTGAAATGTTAAAAAAAAGTGAAAATAGCTGCTTTATTTTACAACTTAAACAGAGTGTGGGCATCTTTAGAAAGACGTCTGTTTAATACATTTGTTATGACAGACGTGTTTGTGAAGGATGAGATTTTCACTGACAGCTCGCATGAAGGGGTGTCTCTGATGTGACAGCATGACAGCACACAAAGATTTAATCAGTATGGTTTGACGCCATCAGTAGTGCTCAGGGAGATTTTATCACCCAAAGATATGAGTAGCCCAAACACGGTTACTCACACACACATGACAGAGACATGACTAATATCCTTAAGTAGAAAGCCAGCTGTATGGTTCTGTCAAAGGCCTTAGATGGGACATTACACTCTGGTGTCTTTTCCTCTATGAAATTGTCGTGTCTATATTTGTATCCTTACTGAGTCGGAAACATTCTGCTCTGTGTAAAACTAAGACATGATAATTAGCTGGCAAGACAAAAGATTCATATAGCAATAAAGATTAATATTAGCTACTCACCATTTCAGCAAACAATGACTATTTAATGCAACAGGATCAGGATAAGGCCCAACAGATGTGAAAAGAACAGTGAAAGAGGCTCCACTGTTGTTATAGTTTCTACAGTGTTGGGCTGTGGCAGAGCGGAGAGGAGTCAACTTGAAGCTGATAGCCAGTTCCATTACCTGTTCCAGCTGTCCCTGGGCAAGACACTTAACCCCCACTGCCTCTGATGTGTGTCTGATCAGGGTATGAATGTGGTTTAATGCACTGATTAGTCTCCACAGATGATTTGTACATGTTAGCTTTGCAGAGATCTAGTAGAGTGCTGTGTGAATGGATAAATGACGACACAGATTGTAAAGTACTTTGAGGATCCTGGTTAGATAGAAAGGTGCTATATAAGTACAGTCTATTTACCATTTACACTATAAGGCACAAAGTGATAGTGGTCATGCACCAAATATGATGCTCTGTCATCGTCCCTCAAATGCTTGTATTTGGAGTCCACATAGAAACAAGTAAAACAGTTAAAATGTCCTTTTCTCATCACAAACTCAATTTGGGTGTGAAACAAAATAGAAAGTCTTGGCCTCATTTACTAGCAACCCTTATTTTTTCAAGTAAGCGGTATCTGTATGAACTGTAAATGTTCAGGATTGGCCTGTGACTGGGCAGTGAAGAATTCTTAAGGAAAGCTGAACTGTCCATTCAGATATTCTTTCATTAGCAGACACAAGTCTGGCTTGCTGTTATGGTCAGTAAAGTGATGCTGTACATTCCACTGTTTTTATTGGATGCATCTTTCTGCCTGACAGTCTTATTACTGCCCTTGTTGCTCAAAAAAAGCAGCTGCTTATTGATGGAGTTAAAACTTGAGACAATGAATGAATACAAATTCCCTTGTGGTGACAGAGATGGATGCATTCACAGCTCCTTTAACCAGACCATAATCAGTCACAATTCATCATTAGTCCTTATTAACTCTGCGTACACCAGACAGATAAAAAGCATGACTGGAGCTACAGCAAATCCAAAATGAGGCAGCAAAAAGCTGCTTCTGACCATGCAGTACATTGTATCATGAAAGACTACATTATGCCTCTAACAGCTCCAAAGGACCCACAGCCAGTTCTGCCTGCAATGTGATAATTGTTTTTTAAGAAAAAAAAATCTCATTACCAATTAATTTAGAAAAGATTTGTTAATTTTACAGGCAAAACTGTCTTCAGGAGCAAAGAGCATCTTTTTGTATCAGCTATCATCAGGATGTTCCAGCAGATAAGACAAATAATTCAATCTTGGTAATTTTTTTGTGTGACAAACACCTCCTGCCCACCACTTTCTGAAATAAAGTAAAACAAAGAGAAACTAGAAGCACTGCAATTTATTTTGACAGCCATAAATTGGAAACTGTAGTCATGAGTGAGTTCATCATTACTGTCACAATATGTGCATGCCCATCCATGACGATCCACTAGACAGATACAAATTCAGGAATATAAATATTTATTTATAGTGCAAATTCAAACAGGTCACCTCTATAGAGAGATTTACTCAAAATTAACCTTGTAGGGATGTAGTAGAGTTCTATATCTGTGCGTGGGCCGTGTACATGACGCTACAGAATGTGTTGCCAAAAGGTTTGAGGAGTCTGGTTAGCTAGAAAGGTGCTAACTATGTACAGTTCATTAACCACTTACCAATCTGAATTATCAGGATAGATACAGTATTTATTCAAGAGTCATACTGAATTGATTAAAAAAACACTGCTGGTGAATCCAACTTGAGATGTTACATTTTTGCAACACCAACGAATTATTGACTGTTTAAAGAAAGCAGAGAAAAGATTATTATTATTACTGGTTTGTTCTTGATGTTGAAACTGATGTGTGAATCAGTTTTGTAAACATTTAGACAATAAAGCAACAAATCATTTTCTAGTATACAGTAAGTGGATGTTAAAAGAATTGTTAAATAATAATAATAAAAAATTCTTAAGTAACAAAACTTTAAATGAAGGGATTAAATTTTGTTTGACAGTGGTTAGCACTGTTGCCTCACAGCAAGAAGTTCCTGGGTTCAATCTCCAGTTTAAGCCTGGGGTCTTTCTGAGCAGAGTTTGTCACTAGAACCTGATTTATGTTTGGAAAGTTTTTGTCCTGTTGAGCTCTCTGAATTATCTAAAATAATAGCTTCATCCAAAGCATCAACATGTCTGCTAGATCTCATCCCAACTAGACTGTTCAGAGAAGCATTTCCCTGCAGGTTTACTTGTGGTTCCTTGAGTTTCTAAAAGTAGAATTGGAGGCAGAGCTTTCAGTTATCAAGCTCCTCTCTTGTGGAACCAACTTCCAGTTTCTGTCTGTGAGGCTGACTGTCTACTTTTAAGATTAGACTGAAGACTTTACTTTTTGATAAATCCTATAGTTAGCCTTAGGTTTCTTGGGTTATTCCTTAATTATTATAGTTAAGTAGTTCTGCTGCTATAGGCTTAGACTGCTGGAGGACAAACTGACAACATTTCCTCACTCTGCTATTTTCTTTAGTCACTCTCCTGTACATGTTTGTTTTTATTCTATCAATAGTGTGTTTTCTTTGTCTCTCTTTCTGAGGAAAACGCACATGGACCAGTTTTTCTGTGTTTGTCTGTTTCTTTCCCGTCCCCAAACCCAGCCGGTCCAGGCAGATGGCCACCTGTCCTGAGTCTGGTTCTGCTGGAGGTTTCTTCCTGTTAAGGGGGAGTTTTTCCTCTCCTCCGCTGCCGGTGTGCTACTCAGGATAGGAGACTGTGACCAAGCAAAGATTTGACACAGTCTGCTGGCTTCTTTAGATTTATTGTCTTTCTTAAGTACAGTGCCCTGAGACAACAGTTGTGACTTGGCACTATATAAATAAACTGAATTGAATTGAGTTTGCATGTTATTTTTATGCTGGCATGGATTTTCTCCAGGTACTCCTGTTTCCCCCACACCTCAAAAACGTACAATAGATTGCCTTCAGGACCAGGCCTCCCTTGTAAAAGCCATCTGTGATCTCAATGGGATTAAAAATTTCCAGTCATTTCTACAGCTTAACCCTGACCATCCCAGTACATAATTGACCCTAAATCTAGCCTGAACTCAATTCACACCTTGGTCCTAAATCAAACTCCCCACCTAAAATAAGCATTCATACCCGTGGGGACCGGGCTTTAGTTCCCATGAGGTGCATTCTGTCCCAACGAGGCTGCGTTTTTCCAGAAAATGGTCCCCATGATTTAGCAAGACGTGTACACACACACACACACAC